>NW_026598969.1:0-19000 GCF_029784155.1 Uranotaenia lowii
GCATCTCGGGGAGAGAGGTTAGGGTTTCGCTTGAAACTACCGGCAACTCTCTTTGTCGTTTCAGCGGCTTCCGGTTTTCGATTTCCCCCCGATCCGGACTTCCTGGCTGTCGACAAACGTTCCCGAAACATTTAAATAACATTTGTAACGGTTGATTTGACAACTTTTAGCGATTTTGCCAGCTTTGCGTGCGAGCAGTTCAGATTTTCGCGATGCGCGAGTTAAATTTGGATACGCTGCTCTTTTTCCTCGGACGGCATTTTGACATTTGAAAAGTGAATTCCAAAATCAAAATAGGAGCAACAGTCTACACACACCTTCAAAATGAGGGGTGTTCAGGTTTTTTAAATGCAAAATTGAAAGAAATACGTCAAGTTGATATTGACCAAATTTTGACCGTATCACCCTTTACACAAAGAAACTGTAAAGAGTTCGTTTTACTGCTTTCTAATTACCATTATTTCTGATATCGTCAAACAATAATTGCACTAGTTTACAGCATTTTTGAACTGAGTAAGCTGAAGATAACTTTTAATGGGAAATCGGCCGCTGAATTCGAAAATGAAACGAAAAAAATCTCAGTAGAACAGTTTTTGAGTTATGCTCCATATTCGAAGTTTTGGAAAAATAAAAAACTACTTGTATTTATATTCAAACTAGCTGACCTGGTGTGCTTTGCAACACCTTTAAAAAATTATTGAAATTTGTGGTACTTAATTTAAATTTGTGGTATTTAACTTTTCATTTATTTGCACAAAATTTTCAATTTAAATTCAAAATCAGTAAAATGTTTTTTTGAAAACTAAATTGCAACTTTTTTTATTTTGAAATATTTATTAATTTTTTTTTAATCCTTGTTTTAATCTTTTTTATGACTCTGGATCTTTTTGCTCCATAAGTTAATAACTTATGCCAAAATATTTTTTTATATATGGAATCTTTGCTGTCCTTTTTAAATGTAGAGAGGATCTCAAACTATCATAGAAGCATTTATTGAAACAAAATATCGTCACGGGACACTTTTTTACCTATTCGTTCGCGAATCATTATTAAAATTGTTAGACTGACCCCCTTCCCCATTCCAATATCCCTAATGGAAGGAAGGGGGGTCTCATAACATCAGAAATACGATCCCGTGTCATATATGGCTCCATTCTTGATAAGTTCTTGAGTTATCGAAAAAATGTGTGACCCTCTCCCCACTTTATATCTCCCCTCTGGCAGAAGAAGGGTGTATCAAACCATCGAAGAAACATTGCCCTAACACAGATATGCTCCCATGCAAATTTGGTTCCATTTTCCGATTAGTTATCGAAATATTTAAAAAAAATTTATGGGTCACTCTTCTCACTTTTTGTCGTTCTACTGAATAGAGGGAGGGCTGCTAAACCACCGGCAAAACATTTCTTGTGCTCGAATACCCTCTCATTCCAAATTGGGTTTCGTTTACTTTATTAGTTGTCGAGTTATGCTATAAAATTAGTATCGGAGCCCCTCTTCCTACCTATACCCTTCTTGGAAAGAGGGGATCAAGATCAACCATTCCTTGTATTCAAATACACTCCCATGCCCAATTCTGTTCCATTTCCTCGATTGGATGATTGTTCCCATGTCATATTTGGTTCAATTTGTTAGATAAGTTCTTAGTTTATGCAAAACAATCGTATGAGAGCTCTCGTTTTCCCTAACTATATCCCCAGTTGAAGGAGAAAGATGAATCAAATAAACAATTACCTAACCATTTAAAGTATCCAAATGTTTTCCCATGCCAGAATTGTTTTCATTTGCTCGATTAGTTCTCTAGTTATGTCAAAAGTTGTGAAAAAGCAAGTAGAGCAGTAGGGCAAATATTCACAGAATCATTCCATGTGCTCAAATACAAGCCAATTTTCGTTCCTTTTGCTGGGTAAGTTCCCGAGTGATGTAAAAAATTGTTAGGGAGCACTCTCCTTCCTTAAGATTTTCCGACTGGAAGGACGGAGGGTTCTGAACATATCATAGAAACATTTCTCGTAATCAAATACCTTCCCGAGCCAAATTTGGTTCCATTTGCTTGATTAGTCTTCCAGTTAAGCTGAAAATTGTAAGGGAGCCCCTCCCCACTTTCTATCTCTTCGCTGGGAGGAGGGAGGGGTACTAAACATTCAAAGAACTATTTATCGTACCCAAATACCCTTCCAAGCCAAATTTGGTTTCATTTGCTGGATAGTTTTCAAGTTATGTAATAAAAAAGGTATGAAAGCCCCCCACCTTCCTTTTGTATTCCCACTGGAATGAGGGAGGAGTCTGAAATAACCATCGAACCATTTCTCGTATTCCACTACCCTTCCATGTCAAATTTGGTTCCATTAGCTTGATTAGTCCTTCTGTTATGTAAAAATTGTAAGGTGAGCCCCTCCCCTTTCCTATCTCCTCACTGGAAGGAGGAGGGGGGTACCAAATATTTTTTTTAACATTTCTCGTACCCAAGTACCCAGCCATGCCAAGTTTGGTTTGATTTGCTTGATCAGTTCTCAAATTATGAAGACTTATTACTTTTCAGTGAGAGACCCCCTCCCTCTCTCCAGGTTGAGGGAGGGGTCCCAAACTATTATAGGAACTTTCCCTAGCCTCTAATATCTTCATGAGCCAAGTTTCACACAAATCGGTTCTGTAATTTTTGAGTCTAAACAGACAGACAGAAATTCATTTTCATACATATAGATCTGGCAAAATCTGGACATTGATTGCAAAATTGACGACCAAAAACATAGCAATATCAAGGCAAATTTTGTCAAAACCAAGAGATTACTCAATAAAAATAAAGAAAAAAAAATTTAAAAAAAATGTTTTTCATCAAAACTCAACGACAGTTATTAAATTGTTCTTAAGCTTCCAAAAAACCTTTCACGATTATTTTTATAAAAATTGTTCTTAAAATTTCGTTTGTTTTTGTTTGATTTGCCAAATAAAGTGAATTTTCGGGCTTTTATTCAATAAAATCCGGGTAACTGGGCCGATCAAGACTTATTCCAAATTTGGTATTAAGTGTACGGGTATACCCGAAAAAAAAACAATCTGCAACCTTAGCTATGAATCAATAAATGTAAAAACTTAACGGTTTCGAGTGCGTTGATCCATCCTTTTTAAGAATAACCGAAAGTTTTAGCTGTAGTAGTTATTTGAAAATTTCAATTCTCATGACGCAAGTGCGTGGAATGTGTCATACACGCAAAATAATTTAGAAATTATTTGGCCAGGATTTTTCACGTAAACTAAGATTTTGTTGCATCATTTCGATTCCACGTGCATCTTTCAGTGCATGATTCCAAATCAGCTCTCTAACGTGTGAGGGTAAATTCACATTAGAAAATGGAATTGTGAATTGTGGTCCATCAGCCTACTTTGTTTGCTGTTGTTAATTGTTTTTGAAGCTATCGTGTCTGTTGTCATCAGCTAAACATGTAAACAAGGAGGATTTGATCGGATATTCATCTGTTTTGGGTTTGTCGATTTGGTAAGTGATAATGATGCTTAACTGTTATCAAATAATTATTGTTTTTCATTTCCTGGTAGAAATGGCTCAAGATGCAAGTGCAATTTCGTTTGATCTGATGTCGATCTCTCGTTCTGTTGTGGGACTGTCTGAATAAGATGTTCAAAGAAACGCCAATCACGAAACAAAGGACAAGGTAAAATATTTTTAATCAAATACAGTAAGGTTTTTTACACGGTTTTTTTTTTGCGCAGTTTTTTTGCGCGGTTTTTTGCGCGGTTTTTTACACGGCTTTTTACGCGGTTTTCGGGAATTAAAGCGGTTTTTACGCGGTTTTCGGAATTTACGCGATCTCAGATCTCAAGTCTCATGTCTCTTGTCTCAGGTCTCATGTCTCTTGTCTCTTGTCTCAGGTATCTTGTCTTTTGTCTCAGGTCTCAGGTCTCAGGTCTCAGGTCTCAGGTCTCAGGTCTCTTGTCTCAGGTCTCAGGCCTCACGTCCCTTTTCTCAGGTCTCATGTCTCTTTTCTCAGGTCTCAGGTCTCAGGTCTCAGGTCTCAGGTCTCAGGTCTCAGGTCTCAGGTCTCAGGTCTCAGGTCGCAAGTCACAGGTCTCAGGACTCAGGTTTCAGGTTTCATGTGTCAGATGTCAGGTCTCAGGTTTCAGGTGTAAGGTGTCAGATCTCAGGTGTCAGGTTTCAGGTCTCAGGTCTTAGGTCACTGGTCTCAGGTCTCATGTCTTAGGTCTCGATGTCATTGTTATGTCATTGTCAATGTTATATCATGTCATATCATGTAACTGTTTTGCGCAATTTGCACGATTTTTTTTACGCGGATTTTTTTGAAGTGGTACGTATTACCGCGTTAAAAAACCCTTACTGTACCTATTTTTTTTTTAAAGCATACTTTTTAATTTTAAAGGATTCCAATAAGAAAGCTTCGTTGTAGGATAGTCAAAAATAAAAATAAAAATTAAAACTTAGAAAGTGTTGCTTGTTCACAACAATCTTAATTCCGGTACTAAAAACATTCCCCATGGCTTTCATAAACAAGCCGCGATTAACTTACATAAAATTCACGTAAAATGTAGGTGCGTTTCATGAAGTACAAATTCTCAAAGGGACACGTTTACATTACGTAGTATCTATATGAAAATAAATTGGATAAAAATTATGTAGTTTTTAACGTAGCCCTTACGTGTAAATTATTTTGCGTGTATGTATTTTTGTTTTCGAAATATTGTCACTACTTGTTTTTCTGAAATTTATAATAATCTCAATCCAACTCAGACAATATGTATCTACATGAACAGGTTAAATTTAAAATACAATATTTTTAAAGAACTATCCAAAAATAGGAGTCAAATTCATATTTTGAATTGAAAATCATACTAAACATTTTGCAATCAAGCGCAAGTAAAATTGTTTAAACCGGTCATTATTTCACGAAATGGCAGGAATTTCAAATTGAGTGATTCAGTCGGGGCGGTGAAGAATTTGGACACCTCATCGGAATGTAGTCTTAGATGAAATGTTTATCATAAGTCAAGCTTTAAGAAAAATCATATTCAAGAGAAATCCGTCGGAGGGGATCAAAGTTATCGTTGAAAAAATGGTTTTTCATATTTAGCCCGATCAAAACGTCTCAAAATTCCATACAAACTTTCGATCTGGTCCCAATTTGGCATGGGACCCAAGGTTTCCAAAATCACAGCTAAATCTGTAATTTCATAGAATTTTGAGTTAATTTTCATCACAGAATCTGTGTCTCAGAACGCAGAATTTTGGTAACATTCACAGATTTAACAGATTATTTAAATTTTATAAGGGTTTCCAAAATTTAAATTTTTTATGCCAATATGAATTTCAGATTAATTTACATAGATTGAAAATATATGAAAAGATAAGTAAGGTTAATTTATTTTGCTCAAGTAAAATGTAAAATAGATTCATTTTTTTTATAATTTTTCGATAAATAGCGCACAGAAAACCACCACAGAATTTAAAGGGTAAAATCACAGAACGTCAAAATTTTTTTTCACCAAAACGCAGAATTTTTTTCGGTAACTTTGATGGGATTTTAGTAGTAGGCCTAGAATCAATTTAAGCCTGCAGCGCATGATTTTTTAAAAGTCTCTTCCTTTGGATCACTCTGCACACTATTATTAAGTTAAAAAAAACTTGGCTCATAAATACAAACATATTCCAGGATATAAATAAAAGAGAATTGAGAATCAGTCAAGAGATCACAATAAGATATGTTATCTTTTCAGAGTTTTCAATAAATGTTCCCACTAATGTTATCTTATAATGTCCTACTTCACCCACTCAAAACCTAAAATTTTTCACCCTGTGGAAGCTCGACTAAATGGCTGTTCGAGAAATCGATTACTAGCAAAAGATTGTTTTTGATCTTCTTAATAAAAAAAAACGAGAAAACAAAAATACTTTGTAGACCTGGGAAGGCGAAAAACGTTGGATTCCATGATCATCGAATGGCAACTTTTCTGCTTCCGTTTTCCCCCGCGCTCCGCTTGAAGCATCATCAAAACACAAAACAAACACACACTCTCCGAGTAGATAATCTTCTTTTTATGCAAATCGAAACACTTTTATCACGAGAGTTTTTCGTACTCCCAGCTCGACGCGTCTCTCCGGGGCTCTCGGCATCGAGATGTCTGTACCAGTTCATCCCCCCTTTCCTTCCTATGTTTTTTCTTCTTTTCTTCAAAAGCCGGTTAACATTTCATCAACCCCTTTAAAGCAGACGAATGTTTGCCAACGGCACACATTTTTATCATTTTACTCGAATGGGACTCTCCCTGCCGCAGATTTTCAACCTAACCGACGTTGTCGTCGTTCTTCAATCGGATATCTCTTGAAGGTGTTGTTGTCTGTTGACTTGGCTGCTGACTACCTCAACCGGCTTCTTTCTTCCATTCATCCCCCCACGATTGATCCCCCTCCCATTTCAAAGTCTTCCTCGAAGCTTAACCAAGAAGCAGTCAGCGAGTCAGCCAACCGGCAGCCAATTCAGGCCAAATTCTGGGCCGAAAGAGAAAATTCCTGCTGCTATTTTCGAGAGTTCCCCCCCGCGTATTCCTGTCAACAGCCCAAAGGTTTTCAGTCACGGTGACAAAACGCGCCCGGAGACGGATTGGGTTTCTCCTTTCTTCCTTTTCGCGCGATAAGCACCCATTTTCGTTTCTGTGTAAGTTTGTTAAAAATGGGTAATCGCCATCGACATTGAGCGCTAGCACGAGTATCGCTGTCTCGAATCATCATCATTTGTCTTATGTGCTGCGGGGTGTGTTTATAAATTTAAATGATGCTGCCGGAATCGATCGAGTGGAATATCAGCAACTTTCGCTTCTTTTTTTTTATTGGTATATCTGAGTGATAAAACTCGTTTCTTATCTGCATACTATTTTGGCTTGATCTACTGTTGAAAACTCAGACGGAAGCCGATGTTGTGAAGGTTGGTTTATTTAAATGTGTCAAACACTACAAAATTTAGTGAAAATCATTGTGAGTGGGGAAGGAAATTTAAAAAGTATTAAACATATATTTTCCTCGTATTAAAAGGTTTGAAACATGGAGGTACGCGTTTTTTTCTAATTAAATGCTGAAAGAGTACACTTTATTTCTTGAAAATTGATAATAACTATTTTCGTCTTCTTAAACTTATAAAAAAGAAAAAAAAAATAGTCACATACGTTCCCCTTTATCCTAGAATTTCCTAGCTAAAAACCGGCTCCAGAAGCATCTTAATCCCTGGATCAAACTGTTATGTGATTCTACTGTTCGTATTCTCTTTCATGTTGCGTAACATGTACACAACACTTGAGGGGAACCCTACCCCAGAAGGAACGGAACGAAAATCGGTAACATGAAAGGTGCTGCCGGTAAAGGTTAAATGTTCCGGTATTTTATGTATGTTACCATGGTCAATACACGCAATGCCATGGATGGTAGAATGTATATCCTGGGGAACCAAAACCGAACCAATCCGACACAGGAATCTGGAACATTGCTAAACGATCACAGGTGCAACTGATTTTTGAACAATTTTTTTTCCATGCTCTGTGTGTACGTTCGTTCTAAAGTGGATGTCATAATGTTCTACCGTTTATGTCATTATCAACAGGAAGCTTTGAACTGGGTTGAGCAGAATTTAAAATTAACGTTTTGAAACATATGAAAATTAATGCTTCAATTATTTGAATTTGAAACAGATAGCTTGAAAGATTTATTATTTTAAAGCTCAAAAATCAAAATAACAACTGTAAAAGTCTCATTTATAAAATCTATATGGTATAAAAATTTTTAAACATAGTCAATCACCAGAGTAGCCATTCATTCGGGAAAGTCTGGAATTACGGGAAAATGCGATTTAAAATCCATCGGGAAAAAGTCGAGAATTCCTCCAAGAAACCGGGAATTTCAGGCTTATTTAGATGCCCAGTGTAAATTTTTCAGTGCTTTCAATGTTCCAGAGTATCGGAAAAAATATGAAACTTACACTTAAACCATGTTATAAAATAGTTAAACTCAAAACTTTGAGCAACTTCAAAATGATGAAATTGTATGCTTCAGTCGAGTTGGTATCGAGATAAAGCTGGTTGGAATATGATATTTTTCCGTGTGAATTCCTTTGCGGTCTTTAATTCGTCAAATCCCTTCAAACTGCATCCTCTTTTTTGTTTAAGTAACGGAATGTCTTATTCAAAATTTAGAATATCTACAAATGAAGTATTATTAATAACTAATTGAAATTATAAGTTGCACATGTATAATAATAGCATTAGAAAACGGAACTCCGGACCATGGCCGTAGGAGGGGGGGGGGGGGGGTTACCCCCCCCCCCCCTTGAGGGTCCATCAAAAGCAAGCGAGGTATTCTATTGAAAATTTTAAATTTTCAATCACATTTTAGTGATGGAGTAAGGTTATTTGATAGTAACAATCTTGACTCAAAATTGACTGCAAAACCCCGAAGACTAATCTCAGGCTCAGAATTCAGCTACAGATTTTCAAAAAATTTTCATTTATGGATAGTAATTCATTTCTTAATACTAAGTTTTATTCTGGTTCCTTACAATCAAAATAGAGATTGAATTTGTGTTTTCAAATTTCGGACTTTGTATCCAGTTTAGGATTCTTGTTTCCGGTATGAATCATCATTAAAAATTTAAATAAAAAGCTGTGTTTGAAATCGTCGTTGCAATTTGGCTTGACATTTCCTTCAAAATTTCATACATGATTTTCGAAACATTTAGTTTTACATTTAGTTAATGGTTTCCGAATATGAAAAAAAAATAGAGATTCAGATTCGAAGTTCATGAACTTTATTCTAATGCTAAATTTAAACATAAAAAAAACTTCAAAATAGCGATATAGATTCATCATTTGAAATTTTTATTTTTTTTTTAGATTTATAAGACGGATTGGAAATACATCCTAATTGAAATGAAGAATAATCATTGAAACCCAAAACATCCAATTATTATTATGGATCCCTGATTGAGAACTCCGAAACTGATTTAAATTCTTGGCTCATATTTCCAAATTCAGAAACCGTTTTTATGTACATTTCAGAAAATGTATTGAAATTCCGAAACAGATTTTCAAATTTTTAATTCAAGTTAAAAATTCAAATTCCGATTCAGCTCGTAAATGAGTTCCGCAATCAAAATAATATAATCAACATTACTAATATTGCAGTATTTTCAAGAACCAAATTGCTGACTTCAATCTTTATTTTTTAATTTTTTTTAGGGTTTGAAACATTTTTATTAAAGCTAAGAAATAACCAGTTCACACAAATACATTAAAAAGATTAAAAATAACCTATATCCAAAATCTTTTAAAACCTGCTCCTTATTCCTCCATCTCCATTCGATAATTTCTTTCCTCAACTCAATCTTCAGGTTTATCTACGGTAAACTTTAAATTAGTTTTCAGTACATTTTCTAGCCAATTCCAAAGTTCTTTCGAAGTGGTGCATTTTTTTATTCTGTGCTCGTTGCTGTCCTCCTGTGAGCATTCTGAGCATTGAAGGTTCCCGATGTTGTAAGCTCTTAATTTTCCTTTATTTGGAATAAGATCATTAAAGAGCATAAACATGCTCGATCGATCAGTACTGGATATCAATTTTGAGTTGGAATTTATCCATATTTCTTTCCATTTCATATCTGGGAAACGATCCATGGGCTAAGGCTTTATCGATTTTCCATTAATGAAGCTCCAGTAAATTATGTTCGATGTATCATGCTGAGAAATTTCCTTGATTCTCCTTGCCTCCACAATCCATTCCATGAGTTTGCATAAATCCGATTTGTACTGCAAAATTAGAATCTTTTTCTTTTATTTCTGAAAATTGGATTTATTTTTAGAATTTTCTTAAAATTGAAATTAAAGGCTTTCTTTGAAAAAAATATTGAAAGTTCAAATCCAATAAGTAAAATTAAGCTGGCCAGATCATCCGGTTTTACACGGACTTGTCCGGAAATATTATTAAAAAAAAATAGGGAAAGGCTCGGCCGCCCGAATTTGGTTAATAAAATAAACCTGTTTTTGTCCAGATTCTTTCAAATTTTATTGGAAAATTAAAAAACTGAAATTTTACAAGCTTGATTTATAAAAATAAAAATAAACGATTTTTTTTGGGGACTGAAATACGATTCAAAATCTGGTTATGTTTTTCGACGAAAAAAAAGAACTATTCAAGTTTTTTTCACTTGATTTTTGTTTAACAGTTCTTGGATTTTTGTCAAATTTTCCCGAATTTTGGAAATTTGGGATTTTGGAAATAGAATTTCCAAATTTTGCCATGTTTCAAATAAAATAACCCGGATTTGTCCGGCCCGTG
This sequence comes from Uranotaenia lowii, assembly GCF_029784155.1. Lineage (NCBI taxonomy): Eukaryota > Metazoa > Arthropoda > Insecta > Diptera > Culicidae > Uranotaenia > Uranotaenia lowii. The sequence continues at coordinate 10,343 of NW_026598969.1, forward strand.
CGGGATGCATGCGGGAAAACTTCTGGCAATTTTAAGCTAAGTTCACCAGATTTTGATGCAAACTTAAGATTTCAACCATCGATGAAAGTAAGTGTCATATTTTGGTGCTATAGGATTATTTATACAAGTGCTAATCATCATTTGAAAGATTGTTAAGATGTTTTTTTTTTCAAAAGTTTCTATTTAACACCAAAAACTAGTTTCAATTTATCTAGAAAGACGAACTTTGAAATGAATAATCAAAGAGTAATTAAAAATAATAAGTATTTTTAATTTTTTTAAATCACGCATTGTTTGGGCAAAAATGTTATAGAAACAATAAGTCACCAAACACTCCCCCCCCCTCAACCCCCCCTCAACCCCCCCTGAGTCAGCTCTTCCTACGGCCTGCTCCGGACAATATCAGTAGACAGCATATAAAGTGAAGTCAGAGGTTCGTCGTTTACTTTAGAGAGATTTATTGAATCATTGAATCGTTTAATAATGAAACGAAAAAAAAACCTTGATTATTTTTTTTTTTCATTTGTGACACTTCACCAACGTTTCGGCATCCGTGTCAATGTAATTTATTTTTACAGTGTCTCACGAACTTTACATTTTTTTTTTTCAAGAATTGTAAAAGTGATATCTTATGCGAGTCTTGATTTTTCTTTAATTTTCTCTCGGGCCTCCTTAAATCCGCGGTAGTCAGTCAGAATGTGAGTTTGAATGAAATGAATTAAGTTTCTACGAATGCAATAAGAGATTAATAGATTATGTTTGTTGGAATTTAAATAAAGAATCTTTAGTGAACTTTCAAATGAATATTTGGTTAGGCTTAATCAGGCTAAAATAAGCACCATCACCATGAGAAAATTTTTACCGAAAAGGCAACTATGTTCTTTGATTAAAAATTATTAATTCTGGTCATTAAAATTAAGAAATTTTGTTTCATCTAGCCTGTAGGAATAATTTGTACGTTCAACAGAAATTTCTCAAAAAAACATGATGATGGTGTTTAATTCGACTTGGTCAAACTCCGACCATTCGTTCTCCGCAATAAAATAAGAACTCAGGAAAAATTTACAAATAAAATATTACGGAGAAATAAATGAAAACTTAGATATCATTGTGGATGTATGGATAAAATAAACAAGGAACACATCACTTAATTTCAAATCTTAATTCACACGTTTAACTCAGGACAGTTTTTGAACTGAATTCACGTTTTGATAATTAATCAATTTCCTTGAAACGAAACAACCAAGGTTTTAAATGAAAAGCACATGATTGCATATAAGATTGGAATAATTCTTCTTTATGACTTGAACTTATTTTATGCGGCTGCTTTGAATCATTTATACGAAACGGATCATTTAATGAAAATGAACTTTACTTTGATTCACCTTTTTATTATATTTACACTTCCAGTATTTACAGCCTTCCTGATAAAACAAAATCTTTCCACTTTAAAAAAAAATACTTTCATTCTTTAAGTTTCATATGGGAAATAACTTGTTTTCTCGAATATTATAAACATTATAGATAACCCAATCCGGCACTATCTCTGTTAAGTTCCAAACTTTGCGGATTTTCTAATTTTGGTTTGGCTTTTTTTAATGTTCCTAGTTTTAGTTAAAAGTGGTTTTCTTGTTAGCGAAATTTGAAAGTGCGATGATGTTTAAAAATTGAAATCGTTTTAAATCTGCATTGATTTTTTATCTTAGTGAAAAAAATATTAATAAATCACTTATTAAAGATAGAAAACCGATAAATAGAGTTTTTGTGACTTTTTGCTTTTTGATTTTTGGGAATTTCGTAAGAAAAAAGTTGGGAAAAATGCAGGAAATCAAAAATTGAAATTGAGTGGCCATTAGACTGCCCCAAATGACCCGACTTTTGAAAAAGTTATACGCTGCAGGCTAAAATTGGTCCTGGGCCTAGTACAAGATCTCATGCCAAATTTGGGCCAGATCGGACCACGGGAAGGGGTCGCTCAACGAGCCTGAAGTTTGTATGGGATTTTGAGACATTTTGTTCGAGAGGAACATGAAAAACCAGTTTTTCGTCAATAACTTTTGTCTCCCACGGCCGATTTCTTTCAAAAACGGGTTTTCCTAAAGCCTAAATTATGACAAATATTTCATCTGAAGGTTGCATTTCAATTAAAGTTAAGATAAAAAAGTTATTAAGCTTCAAAAATTGGTTAACTTTTTTAAGGGTGATATTCATCACTTTTTTAATGAGGCGAATAAAGTCCGACCAGAACACTCAATGTGAAATGCATGCCGTTTCGTCAAAAAATGACCGATTTTAACCATTGTTGTTGCGCTCGATTGCACTTTTTAACGTTTTTCTGATATATGAATTTGGTTGGTATTCACTTGATAGTTCGGAAAGAAGTAAGGGCGGAAAAATGCTTGACAATTTAAATAAATTGCATAACCACAGGAGCTTAGGAACATGACTGGACGATTTGTGATGCCAATTAAAAGATAAATTAAAATTAAAAGATGTTTAGAGTGTTTTTTATTACAAAAAATAATGAGATTGACACGTGAAGTTATTCAAAATCTTTTTTTTTTTATTCATAGAGTAATTAACAAAGTTCAAATTATACACAACATCGTAGCAATTGCTTCTTTTCGAAGCATGCACGGTAACAGAGTTTCAAATAAATTTCTTGGAAACGTAATGCGTACATTAAAAAAAAGAAATTTCAAACTTAAACACAATTCACTCTAAACCGAATAAAATACTTTGTTGAAATCAATTAACAATATTAACCTTCATTCTCTATCAAAAGAAAGCTACAGCTAATCTTCTCTAATATATAAAGATGAGTTGGGCTATATATGTTTGTATATATATATGCACCTTATACAAATCCACACCGCTCAACCGATCAGTTTGAAATTTGGTACAGTGATGTAAACGGACATGAGAAAGGTCGAGGTAATAGTTTTGGGCCCCTCCCGCCTAAGAAAAGGGACCCTCCCATACAACTTATGTTTTTATTCCCACGAATCGAAAGTCATGGCACCCATTTGTCAACCGATTTTCGTTTCCTTTGGCGGGATTGTTTTCACCATCACTATGGGCCAGGCATTAGAAACGACCATCCAAAGTTCACGTGTACTGGAAAGCACATCAAAGCTTGCTGAGTATAAAAAAATTTGAAAGGAGAAATTTTGGCGGGTGTTTTTTCCTTCTACTGTTCAAAGCACGTGGTACCGAAGCGAGGCATTTGATTGCTATAATGAGCATTTATTTAGGGTAGAAAAAACTACTCGCCTGTTAGAAATATATTGAGAAGAACAGTGGTTGAGAATCTACAAGAATATGCAGTGTGTAAAGTATGGATACATTAGTTCATGATCATTTTGAATTGACTTCTTCAGTTGAATAACTATTTGGACTGAAAACTAATGTTCCAGCTTTTAGGAACCAACCATTTTCATATTTTCGGAATTTCTCATAGGGAAACAATTAATAAAACTGAGGGTTGTAAATTCAAGGCTGCGATCTAATCACTTTGATTGCCGTGTATTAATTTAATTTACAATAGGAATTAGACAATTAAACATTTTATGCAAAAAATTAAAACCAAATCCAACGCACGAGACTTTAACTTGAAGTTTTTAGTTTTGTACAATTCAATTTCATTAGTTGATTTTTAAATTTTAATTTTTTATTGATTTATTGATTGATTGATGATGTGTTCAATTCTACCATCTAATTATAAGAACTTAAAAGGCACATTGAAAACACGCAGAGGAAATCTTTTATGAGGTTTCAGCGGAAATCTGTTTAGAAATTTTTAAGTACAAAATAAAACTGAAATAGGTATTCTATTCTACGGATAGATCTTGAAAAGAGGTCATTAACATTTGTTTACAAGCTTAATACATTGGATTTTCACTAGATAACCCATGGAAAAGATAAAAAAAAAATATCATTTAATGAAAAAAAAGGTAATTCAATTCAAGCTTCCTAAAAAATTGTGGGTGTAAAATAAGGTTGTCAGAATTGCCATATCGGGACCGGACAAATCCAGGCTTTGATTTTAAAATGTTCAAACCGATATCCTGGCAATATCCAGAAAACTTGGTCAAAACCGCGGAGTTATTCAGTAAAAATAACGAAACATATACTTGCAATATTTGTTTTCAACAAACCGCATCAGCAGATGTTAAATTGTATATCAAGCTTCCAAATACGAGTCATGATTATTTCTAAAACTTGCCATTTAAAACTTCTTTTTGAACTTAAAAATGAAAAAAATATAATAATTATAAAATCTCAGTATATGTTACGTTTTAAAAATGATGTGAATAAATCCGGCCTTTTTACAACAAAATCCGGGAAACCCGGCCAGACCGGACTTACTTCAAGTTTGATTCAAATGTTCTAGCAAATCCGGATAAATCCGGGCAACCTGGCAACCTTAGATTGAAATGTTTTTCGTGATAGAATGGATAAGCAATAATAAGCATTCAAGGGAAATTATTTCAAATTTCTATTAACAAACCAAAAAACTATTAGTTATTCAATAATATGAAAACGATAAACTTTGCTAATAATCCCAATTAAAACTTTAAGAAGACTAACAAAACTTACAAAGCTCACATGGCCAAACATGGTCCAATTTGTTATGATGATGAATGAAAGCTTTCAAAATTTCAAAAAGTCAAACGACTCATTTCGATTAATATATGTGAACCCGAGCAAGGCCGGGTAAAATCAGCTAGTATAATAAAAACGTGAGAAAAATATAAAAGGACCTTTTTTCGAAAAATTATCATTTCATTGGCATCATAAAGCGTTGGTCCATGTGTTTTTCGATCTAAAAAAATGTTGGCGGTTGGTTCTGAGAATAACAACAATTCTGAATAGATTTTTTGAGAAAAAAAAGATTCTGAGTTAGGTAGAAAAGATGAAACATAAACCCCGCCCAAAGGCGGATATATGTACAATAGACTGCCACAAATTTGTGTGGGAAATTTAAAACCTGTGCAATATTATGCGCTATAGGTTAAAATTGATTCTAGTCTTAGTATAAGATCTTATGCCAAATTTGGGACAGATCGAATCGAATCGAATCTACGACAGAATCGAATCTACGAGACTGAAGTTTGTATGGCATTTTGAGACATTTTGCTCGGAAGAAACATGAAAAACCTGTTTTTCATCAATAACTTTGGTTTCCATTGGCCGATTTCTTTCAAAAACGGTTTTTCTTAAAGGATGGTATTTATCACTGTTGATGAAATGGGCCGGTCGAACATATTGACGCCTCATTAACAGTAATGAATACCACCGTAGAAAGTTAGCCTATTTTTGAAGCCTTATAACTTTTTTTTTCTAAACTCTTATCGAAATGCAGTCTTCGGATGAAATATTTTTCTTAATTAAGGCTTTGAGAAACATTGTTTTTGAAAGAAATCGACCGACGGGAACCAAAGTTATTGATGGAAAACTGTTTTCTTATTGACATCACAAATCGTCCAGTCATGTTCCTAAGCCCCTGTGGTTATGCAATTTATTTAAATTGTCAAGCATTTTTCCGCCCTTACTTCTTTCCGAACTATCAAGTGAATATCATCCAAATTCAAATATCAGAAAAACATTAAAAAGTGCAATCGAGCGCAACAACAATGGTTTAAATCGGTCATTTTTTGACAAAACGGCATGCATTTCACATTGAGTGTTCTGGTCGGACTTTATTCGCCTCATTAAAAAAGTGATGAATATCACCCTTAAAAAAGTTAACCAATTTTTGAAGCTTAATAACTTTTTTATCTTAACTTTCATTGAAATGCAACCTTCAGATGAAATATTTGTCATAATTTAGGCTTTAGGAAAACCCGTTTTTGAAAGAAATCGGCCGTGGGAGACAAAAGTTATTGACGAAAAACTGGTTTTTCATGTTCCTCTCGAACAAAATGTCTCAAAATCCCATACAAACTTCAGGTTCGTTGAGCGACCCCTTCCCGTGGTCCGATCTGGCCCAAATTTGGCATGAGATCTTGTACTAGGCCCAGGACCAATTTTAGCCTGCAGCGTATAACATTTTACAGGTTTTAAATTTCCCGTACAAATTTGGGGCAGTCTAGTGGCCATCCTGAAACACACATTTTCAAGCGTGTTGAAGCCGAAATAAAAAAAACTAAGAAAAAAGCATACTTGGTTCGGTATCTCCATAGACATTGATATTTCGTTTTAAAAATATCAGGGGCTAATTCCTTTTAACCTCTTAAATATTTTTTTGTGAATTCACCTCTCAAAAATATCCTCGGGTTTCCGAAATATTTGAATTTTGATAAGTGTTGTTTAAAAACAACACAATGCATTAAAGGGTTAAATAGAATTCAGAATTCCATCAGGCCACCCTGGAACATGCATCTTCAAAGAAACATTCTAAACTTTTCTTAGTGACATGAATTACGTCATCATTTTTCTGCAAAATAAATTTAACAACCATTTTATCCTCCGAAAATGAGCTCAAAATATTATCCAGGACAAGGTTGCCGAATAGGTTTTATCCGGGTTTGCCCGAATATTTAACACAAAATTTGGGATCAGTTCGGCCCGGCACTGTTGTCCGGATTTTATTGAAAAATGCCCATATTTATTCACTTTATTTGGCAAATAAAATAAATAAAAATTGTGTTGTAAAATTAGTATATTCCAGAACAAAATTTTATGAGCAAGTTTTATAAACATAATCATAAAAGGATTTTCAAAGCCTTGAATATTATTTTAAATCTGTCAAAGAGTTTTGATGAATTTTTTTCTTGATTTTCGATGAGTGATTTCTGGGTTTTTAGAAAATTTTCCCGGAATTTGCCTGTATTTAGCCAGGTTTTTATGTACAATTGCCAAGATTTGTCCGGCTCGAATACGTGTTGAAAGAATTCTGGCTACCTTAATCTACGAACTCTGTGCAGTAATCTGGATATATTTTATGCCCCCTACATTGAGTTTGACTTTATTGAAATGAGAATAACAATTATCGAGTCAGTTATATAATAAAATTTTTTGAATAACACAACTGAACAAGTTTAAAGCCGTTATTTTAGTTTTATATGATGTGGTCTATCTAAGTGTAAAAAATTATTTAAATTTTTGGTTTACTCCAAAACGATGCTACAAATTTCCTTCAAACATTGTTCATTAAGTGCAGAAAGACGTTTGTGATTTATTGAAATCAAAACATTTGTTGGAATTTTCAAATTTGGAGAAATAACAACGATTTTCCAAAAATTACCTTAAAAATAAATAAATTTAATTTTCGCAATTTTTATGCAAACATTATTCGATATCTCATAAATATATGAAAAACCAGTTATATGAATACCATGGGCTAAGTTCTATGAATCTAAAAATTTTTTTTACTAAATATAACATTTTCACGCGTTTCCGAGATATTTGGATTTTAATAAGTGTTGTTTTAAAACAAAACTATGCATTAAAGGTTTAAGTCGTGATAAGTGCCACTCAAATTTTGCTTTTTCGCAAAAATCAGACATCATTCTTTAATGTTTCAGTTCAGTTCTTTATCGAGATCTTTCTGTAAATCCTACCAGGAGTGACGAACGAATTAAAATTCGACATCATATTTCAAACGAATACTCTCCAGCTTCAACTTTTAGGAATACCGTTTAGTGATCTGAGGATTTTTGTAGTTAAGATATTGTGTTTACAGCAATTTAAAGAACAAATAACAAAAAACAGTAGACCTCAAAGTTTTCAATATGCTGTGAAATCAAACAACAGTTCATCAACAACAATTAAAAGTCATCGTACTTTTTTCAATTTTTTTTATTTTAATATACTCGACATCAAAAAGAGCTGTTTTTTTAATACACTTGTTCATTTGGAAGGAACTTAGATAATCTGACAAAATCTGTAAATTTTGTAGCTATCATGAAGTGAGTTGAGTGAGTTAATCTTAACCAATTTTACCGGTTGCAGATTATGAATCAAAAATTATGAATTGATAATTTAAAAAAAAATCATGGTGTCATCCTATAAAAAAAAATTAATACACTTGAAAACATGGAAGCGAGTGATTACTTATATTGCTTGTAGAAAATATTCGATCAAAATATGCTGCCTGTTAACATTTTCCATTTCGAGCCGAATCGTCGCTTTTGCAGAGATCCAAAAATTTGATTTTTATATTTTTGGAAACAAGATTAATAGCGCATCTCAAATCTTTAAAAAAAATTTTGAAAAATTTATTGTTTTTACAACTGATTAAGTACAAAAAGTTTGGGATATTTAAGATATCTTTCAGCTTTGTAAAAACCACTTATTCAAGATAAACGTTAATAAATATACCTATTAAATTCTTGGATTTTTTTAAAATTTTAATAATTTTTCTATAAATAGATGAAAATATTTTCACTGTAAAGTTTCGATATTTTTACAATGAAAGCTTTCACATCAAATTATTATTGGAACACATTGAATAAGATAATCTTCTCTGAAATGGTTTTTTTAAAACTTGATCTGAAATTCTTTAATGGTTTAAAATTTGGGTCTACAAACTGCAATTACAAAATTTTTTAGTACCCAAATAACATCACATTTCACATATGGAACCATTTACTTGATAGGTTTTTGAGCTATACATACTTCCCTTCTTCCAGTTTCTCCTCTGGAAAAAGGAGA
>NW_026598970.1:0-19000 GCF_029784155.1 Uranotaenia lowii
GTAGTTGCATAATCTCGGTCAAGTTAGTTTCTTTTAGGGTAACTCAACTTTGAAGATGATATTGTTGTTGGAATACAAAAATCTTCTTGAGAATCTAACCTGAAAAGCATTGTTAGAGTAAGAAAATTTCTTCTTATAGATATTTTATCAAACACACAGCTATTTTTTTACACCGAGATGTTCTGAACCTAGTGGATATACAATCCTGAGGAAACCAACTCTTCCGAATCGCCCTTACATAAGTACTTCCTAACCGAAAGCAAACTTACCTGGGGACAGCAACAAAAAAGACCTGAGCCGAACTAAATCCGAAAGTTGGTAAAAACTATGTAGATATGGCAGTACATTCACGACAGCGAAGGACGGACGGTTCCGAAACGTTACTCACCTCATCTTGGTTGGGTGGGAAAATTGAAAATAAGGAATGATGAAAAGAAAATGCTTTCCAGTACATTTAATCCACCAGAAAATTAACCATTTAAGCCGCAATTCCCTCCAGGCATGTAGGCTAGCAAGGGAACAAGAGATGTGATTCGTTTTCCTTTGCCTGTGAATGGAGAGATCTAACTTGAGAGACAATTTTATAAAATCTAACGTTTTTCGTAACGTTAAACCAATTCTAAACGATTCGATCTATGATAACAAAACTAAACGAAATATTTCAACGGTAATACATGGTCTCTGGGATGAGGTGACAAAAAAGAGTATGGATAGAAATCTTTTAGTTTTGACCTATTTGACCTCAAAAATCAATAGCAATGAATAATGCTCAAATGTTTTAATTTATTTTTTTTTGCTTTTCAAAATTCATAAGAAGATTTATTCCTATTGGAAAAAAATACAAAACCAATGTTTTGTAAAAAAAAAAGTCGTATTAATAAGTTTTGTTTTGTTGTTGGTTAGTTTGTTTTGCTTTTGTTAAGAAAAAAACGTTAATGAAAACGTTTATTATCGTTTAAAAATTACAAATCAAAAGTATTCAAAAACATTTAGTTAGGGGAGAGTGAGGTATCGTGGGCCACATTTTTTCTTTGCTTCATAACTTCTTTACTATATTAGATAACATGAAAAAGATAAATGTTTTGGTTTTCTACATTGTTAACGTATCATTAGGCAGCATTAAATTATTTTTTAAATACCTGATTTCTCCGAGTTCTAACTGTTTAAAAAACAGTATTTTTTACCACAAAATCTTACATGACAAAATGGCATGCAAAGTTTATGAGTTAACCCAAAACTGTAATTTCATGATTCATTTCGTTTTTAAAACGAAATTTCAGGTTAGGAAATGAAAAAAAAATTGTATATGATCGGAAAGCTTCAAAACCCTGGCTCGCAAACGTTTTGGCAAAATTCCTTCCATATCATTTATGTTCGTCTTTATCGCATTCAATATTATTGACAGAACATTTTTCGCGACCCTTAATTTGGCATAAAAAAAAACTTCACATATATTAAACACGTATTTAAGTCATAATTGTGTAGAAAAACTCCTAAATAAAGAAAGCCCAATTTTTGTGGCCTACGATTCCTTAAAAGCTATGATTTGCAAATTGGCTGTGTTGGAGTGACTTATTGATAATTCATGAAATGTTGATCATTATGATCATATTTTTATTATGAACTTTAGGTTTCCCATTGATGCAATTTTCGGGTGCTTGTTTTGTTATGTAGGTACATTTTTTTAGCTTATTGATTAAACGAAGCATATGCTGTGTACATAAGTCAACAACATGTAGAAAAATATGCTTACCCAAAGCGATGACGATGACAATTGGATTGAGATTTTAATCTTAACACACATCCGAGATATTCACAGTGGCCAGCATTTCCTCATGACCCACAATACGCCACGCTCCCCTATTAAATTTATTTTTTTTTTAAATTTTTTTACAAACTAACACGATTTCTCAAGCGATAAATGTAACGGAAATGCTACTTGATTACATTTTCAAATGTTAGAGAAATATGAGATATCAAATAAAGAACGAATATAAGTCATTAATAAGGCTATGATCATTTAGAATCCGGGCAGTTACAAACGTGTGTATTTTGAAAATTATTCATTTGATTAAAAAACTTTCTATGAAGGAAATGAAGGAGTTAATATGATATTTAATGTAAAAATATATTTAAAAAAATTTATCGATGATTACAAGAAATGCTCTAACTTTATCATAAAATCAATATTTTTTTTTGCACACTTTTTTCGGTCATGTATTGGTCTATTATTTTTATTACAGAAGAAAACCTTTGCAAAAACATAATATTTTACACTAATTCACATGGAAAAACTAATTGGATTATGGTTGGGACCTTTTCATGAGCAGGCATCTCGAAGAATTTGACCTATTAAATCCGGTTTTAACATAAATTTTTGGTCAATCAAAACACATCTGTCACATTGCGTTAGAATCGGTTGCTCAGATTTGCGATCCATGGAACTGCTCATTTTTAATTATTTGCTGGGTGTCTAGTCTAGTCAGACTACACTTTTTGTCTGCCAAAGACGAATTTATTGCATAGTTTAGGGGTCTACATTCAGTTATTCGCTATAACCGTAGTCTTTTTACCCATATTTGAGATCAAGGGTCCCACTTCGATGTTTGGTTAAACTTCGTAAGCATCCTAGAGTGGCTCGTTATACTTCTTAACCATTTGACCCAAAAAAAAATTTAGAAAAAATTAATAGTTCATGAGTTTTCAAGTCAACAATGAAGAATTTCCGAGACGATTGTGCAAAATTATTTTTACCATCTTTTTGCATCGTAAATATCTCAAACACACGTTTACTTAAAAATCTTCAAAAATATGGCAAGATAGTTCTTTTTATAACCAATACAACGCTACTAAAGTTTCCGAGCTCTATTAACGTAGCTATCACCAAAACAAAGTGCCCGGATACTAAATGAGCATAGCTTTATCATGAATTTTTAGAAAAAGATACAACGGCTCATCGGAGGGGACTTGAACCCGCAATTTCCGCTTCAGTACTCGGAGCGTTAGCCAATCACACCACGGTGAACGTGACGAAATAGGCTTCAGCATGCGTACTAGTCGACCTCCATATGTTGACTGCTGGATCTTCTGCATATGATCGTATGTAGCGGCAAACCCGAAGCAATCGACCATGCGCGCTCGGCTAAAATCCCGAGTCGATGGATGGTGATCAGTGTTGCCAACATTGCCAACAACCCGGTTTTCCATCGTCTCGCATTGATATTTAAGCAAAGCTCACGTCATTCTGTCAGTGGTCTTTTGTACAGAATAGCCAACGATTCTGTTTACTGTCCATTGAGCATTAGCTTAGCTTATTTGACTACTCACATTCACCTCGAATCGTTGAATCCGAAATGCTTGAAAATTGTCGAATTTAACTGACAAATTTAAAATAATAGATATTTTGTTAATGATTTTTTTTTATTTGTAGTAAAAAGACATCTTGAACTCTACGATCGTTGATGTGGTTCAGTAGAACAAGTTCCACGTCACCAATGGTTGCTACTCCGTGATTGATCAAGGCCATCAATTTTAAATCATAGAGGTCAAAATAAAGGCGCTTAGGATTAGCAGCACAGCCGGGCACGTCCTAGAAGTCAATAGATAGTTGGAAACAACAGAGAAAGAAATGAAAGACATAAATTTGCGCATTAGGACCGAGGTCATCTCTGCAACCTTGCAAATTACAAATAATCTTGTATGGAGGAGCGAGTTAGCTTAGCTTAGCTTAGCTTGATTGACTACTCACATCCACCTTGAATCATTGAACCCGAAATGCACCTTGAGATGTCTTGATTAGGAATTTAAAAGTATTCTATTATACTCTGTGACTGATTTCTAAATTTGGTTTAAATACAAGTCAATACATTTCGGATTCCAAGATCGCAGGCGTGGCTCAGTAGAACAAGTTCCACATCGCCAATGGTTGCTACTCCGTGATTGACCGAGGCCATCAATTTTGTTCAGAGGTCAAATGAACGGAACCTGGAACTGGTTACACATTCACAATGCACAAAACTGATGCTCTCTCTTTAAACATCAATAACGGCGCGGGCCACGTCCTAGTAGTCAATAGATAGGTTAGAGAAAATGAGAAAGGGATGAAAGAACAACTTTGTGCCTAAGGACCGAGGTCACCTCTGCATCCTTGCAAAAAAAATCTTGTATGGAGGAGCGAGTTAAAGGATACAGTTGGGAAACACTTTTGATAAGTTTTTTTATTGTTTACTTTAAATTCTATTCTCAATCTACGGTTTACCCTTGATCCGAGATTAAAACAAGATGTATATTTTATTTCTGTTGGTCTGTATTAGAAAATGCTTGTATGACAAAAACTTAATATCGCTTTTCTAATGAATTATCACACAAATTTTTCATTCGAGTATTTGATAATTATATGGGAGAACTTGACTTCTAATTTTCAGATTTGAATTAAGTATTGAGATCCATTCAAAAACAAACGTTGCAGAAGAAACAATTTACAAACCTACTTTCATCTTAATAATTTCAAAAATGTATAAATCTAGAAGGAAAAATCGAATTAAAAACAATTAGAAAATATTATCATAAAGGTATCTGACAACAATTTTTAAAAAACGAAAGAAGAATCACTATCATGGAGATGTATCTATTATAAAAAATTCTCTTGAAACGTACAAACAACGTTACTCCTCCGAAATGACCCAAACGACTCAAATGAAATTATTTTTAGATTATTCTGTAGGCATGCGAATCAATTTATATCGATTCAATTGTCCCTAATAATTAAATTTCTAATACATTTGAATAAAATAAAATTCATGGCTTCCATGTTTTTATAAATTTTCTTTCCTTTGGGAGGTTTGTTTTTCATCTCCATAGCCGAGGCGTCGCGAGCAGACGTCGTTAGAGGATGGCAGCCATGGCATAGCATACTGATTAGTGGGAACATTTGGGCGCGTATTTCTCAACCAAGCATATTTCCAATGCACGTGGTGGCGCTATGAAGCCTAGATGAGATTTTTTTTCTTCTTAAATCCTAGCTCATTTGTACAGCACATGGTAATGAATGATGAATGCCTAGATGTGATCGGGATATATATTTTGTCGATCGAATCACAACCAAATAAACGGTTTTAAAACTTAAAACTTTTTTTATATCGTGTTAATAAAAACAGCAATTGTTTTCTATAAAATATGAAGAAGACAAGTCTTTATTCATATTAAATTTGGCATAATATCTTATCAAGACTTATCAAACAAATAAAGCGAAATGTTGCCTCAATTAGATACCGTAAAACGGGGTAACTTTGACCAATAATAAATTTTTGCACATTATCATCAATAACTCAGTCTCTAGTTTAAATTTTTGAAAACTGTTTTCTACATTTGAAAGCTTATTTATTGAGTATCCAATAGACAAAATTTGGTTTGTATTTGAAATTTTTTCTGTTAGTAAAAATGTAATATCAAAATCCTAAAATATCTATTTTTTCTAAGGCTCGCAAACAAACAGCTTTCTTGATGATAACAAAAAGCATTTAGAAACAAACGGGTTGTTGAAAGTGAAAGAACTACTTTTTTCTTTGTATGTATATAGTTATAGTGCTATTTTTATAGTCATTTAGTGATAAATTTTTTATATTTAAAAAATAAGGAGATTTTCCAAGAGTAAGCCCGTATTGGACAAATGCATAGGAACCTTATCAAATGGTTAACTTTGAAGAAAAAACGAAAATAGAAATAGTGAGAGGGCCTACAGGAAAGTGTGAAGGTAAAATTTCATTTGTAATTTGTAGCTCTAACTATTTAACAATTCCAATTTAATTTTTGCCCCTAAATGTATGCACCATAAAAGATCTTTTTTCGATTATAAATGTTTTTAAAAGAAAACGTTAAAAGGCGAGGTAAAAATTGATAAACTAGCATATGGAAATATTATGATGGTGTTTTGTATCCTTTATGATCAAGTAGTTCGTGAACACTTCTTGCATTGGAAGAGGGATAGGGATAGGGGGAGAGGGATAGGATCATTAAAACATACATTTTGACATCATTATTAACTCTATGAAGTTTATTAAGTCAGAATAAAAGTTTCAGATAGATCATGAAAAACAAATTTAGAGATCAATTTTAAGAAAGTATTATTAAATCATATTTGCACTGAAATTCGAAACTCTAGTTGCAGTTCTCTTTCAAACGAGTTTGCTTCTAGGTTATGGTGAAATTTGATTTGAAATGCAGCCTAGGAAATAAAACTGAATTTCAATTATTTTAACAAATTTTATTCATTTGTGGAAGCACACCGGGTCAGCTAGATTTCTATAAACATTCTTACATTAATATTGAAGAAAGAATGCACCTTTGATCTTAGAGAAGTAGGTTATATTTCATTATCCAACATAATATTGTTACTGCATGATAAAAAAAATCAAGCTTTTCAACCAAGTTTATTTGAGAATAATATTGCGGAAATTGCACCTATTTAGACTCCTATGCAAATAATTTCCACGCAGAATTATTTTCGCACTGACGCACACATAGACAACCCGTGTCAGTTTTTCAAATCAACCGTTGCTCGCTTCTAATTTTCGAATCACATTTCCAAACGGCATAATCGTTATTGTTTTGGCGAAAATTATTATGAAATGCGAACCAAGGAGTTTAATAACGAAAATTGACCGATCAACAAATGAAAAGAAACGAACAGAAAACAGAATGCATTCTGTACATTCGGGTACAAGAATGTAAGTGGAACAAATAAATCATGCATTATTCGGGCGTTTTTCGATTACTGAAAAATTAGCCAAAATATTATGGATTCACTGACACACCAGTCGTAATTGTTTTTAATTCAATTTTATCCAAAGATGTAAAGAATATCGATATGTGTCATTGTCTATGTATAGGTCTGTGAGCAGATTTTACTGCGCGCAAATTATTTGCACGGGGGTCTAAATAGGTGCAATCTGCGCAGTTTGTTAAAGACGGCAACGGTGCGTATGAAAGTTGATTTTTTGGTAGAAATAATTTGAAGTAACTGAACTCTGATGTTGGTCCTTTTTTTATATGTAGTCCCTTTTCAACTTTTAGCACATGATAGTTTATATAAAGAATGTGATGGTGTTAGTGAGTGCGGAATTGTTATCTGTCAAATCAGATTCTCTTAATAGTCTAAAAATTCATGCAATTGGCAATAAGAGTTAATAAGCAATGATGGGATAACTTATTTGGACAATAAGTCTTCGAAACTTTAAGAATAATACGGTTTTTCAATATTCAATATGATTGGTCTATTATAATTTAGATCTATGTTTTTATGATCACAAAATTTATTGCTGAAAGATGCAAGACAGTTTTCAACTTAAATGTTTTGTGTATCAAATGCTGAGTCAATTTGATTCTGAGCAAATATTAGACACATGAACCTACTGCAGGTAATATTTTGAGTGCAAAAGTGAATTTATCATTTATTTGAATTTTAATAAAGGACTTTTTACTGCGTTTGGTGAAGTACAGGGCAGCAATCATAGGTTAAAAAAAGAAAAATTAAATTTCAAAAAATATTTAATTCATTTCTTTCTAAGCTATTTAAAGAAAAAAATGTTTAATAAGAATATTATTCCGATTGGAATTGCTTGGATTACGAAGACCCAGTAGTTGGGAGACTTCTAATTGATCGTATTTCTTCTAGGATGATTTGTCCCCTAGGCTAAAATCAAATTGACTGTGCAAACCCCAACCCAGAATCTCTGTTCCTCCGTTTCTATTGTTTACGCTCAAACGACCAGAAAAATCTGACGCTTGCCAAACCACCGAAGCGAGATCACCGAATGAATGCCTGCCGGTCGATGTTGTGGTATGACGAGGGGCGCACCGATAGTTGTTCCCCAAACATATAGACATTGCTAAGACCGAAACCACACTGAATGGTTTTAAGCCAGGCGGAAAATTGCTATCATTTTAATATCCGATAGTAATTTTGTTGATTTATGATTATAAATCTGACATTGGAAATGGAGAAAAAAATCCCTGGAAAATTTCATTTTCGACCCCTCGGTTTTATTTACGAACCGCTCGAGAGACATATGTGCGCCGTACAATATTTCCACTCCACTACATTCGAAAGCGATATTTAGAGTTGGATAATTTGCGGATTTTGCTGTGCCGCGCTATAGGCTTGGACAAAAATTATTGTTTGATTAGAATGCAAAGCTTCAGGCGGGTTTGTCGACTGTGGGTGGGTGGGCGTTTTCGTGTGCTAGAAAATACGGGAGCGAAAGCTCGGTAATAACGAGTAATGAATCACAATTCTACCAAAAGTTACGCCGTATTTGATAAGCCATGTCGGATTTCCGGGGTGATTAATGGTTCGTCGCTACGAATTATTTATTATTCGACGATATGGATGAAGTGTGAGTTTCGAAATTGGTAATTAATGCTTCTAGAGGAGTATCTGGTGAGGAAATCTAGTGATGAGAACGTTTGGACTCGAAATAGCTGGACATCTATGAAAGTGTATTCATTTGATGAGATGGAAAGGGAAAAAATGAAATTTCTAATATTTTGAAACAAATTACAGAGGATTGCCCCTTACTTAATAAGCTGTTAACACAAAATTCAGGTCATTCCTTTTCACATTCTAAGGCTTGAATGTGTTAAAATTTCTTCAAACGTTAACGAGTACTGAGAAAATATCAACATAACTTATATTCAACTCAATTTGCAGAAGAAATTTTAAAATTTTGAGGAGAATTTTAAAAATATCTTTAACAAAAAGCGTACACCTGTCTTTATGATAAATTTGTCATTTTTTCATTTTTGTCATTTTTGTCGTTTTTGTCATTTTTGTCATTTTGGCCATTTTGGTAATTTTTGGGAATAATGTCATTTTTGTCATTTTTGTCATTTTTGTCATTTTTGTCATTTTCGTCATTTTTGTCATTTTTGTCATTTTTGTCATTTTTGTCATTTTTGTCATTTTTGTCATTTTTGTCATTTTTGTCATTTTTGTCATTTTTGTCATTTTTGCCATTTTTGTCATTTATGTCATTTTTGTCATTTTTGTCGTTTTTGTCATTTTTGTCATTTTTGTCATTTTTGTCATTTTTGTCATTTTTTTCATTTTTGTCATTTTTGTCATTTTTGTCATTTTTGTCATTTTTGTCATTTTTGTCATTTTTGTCATTTTTGTCATTTTTGTCATTTTTGTCATTGTTGAGGCCAATCCCCAAAGCTGCTGATTCGGAAGGCCGCGAAGTTCCCTGACGTACTTAGTTCGAAACTATAATTAATAAACACGGCACTTAGAGTGGGATACGATCACGGGGGAACATTTATTTTCAACACTCAATTCAAAAACGCTTAACTTCGATCTTAACACAAAAGTGGACTGTATTTGCTACGCTCGCTAAACGATATGACCGCACGACACGGGTCACCAAAACAATTTTCTTTTGTCTCGCTACCAACTCGCTGCTATCAACTACTCGTAATTGTCGATCGAGTACCTACGTTCGGTCATCGGTCATTCTATTTGCATACACGCACAGTTGGTTCTGACCACTGTAGATGCGTGCGGCTGGGGATGGTTATTGATGCTGCTTGTGGCTGACCTGATTTACAATATTGGATTTTCTGTTGTTGTTGCTATTTGGCGCAAACATACCGCCCGCCTTGAGTTCACTCAACATGAAATTTAACATTAAATACACCTAGGTTTTTTTTTACACGGTTTTTTTTTACGCGGTTTTTTTTTACACGGCTTTTTTTACACGGTTTTCGGGAATTAACACGGTTTTTTTTTACACGGTTTTCGCGAATTAACACGGTTTTTGAGAGAAAATATTCTAAGTCCTTTTCAAAGGAAAACACTTAGAATCTTTTTGAAGTTGAGAAAATCTTATCTCTTAGACTAAGAACATGATACATGAGACCAAAGACCTGGGACCTGAGACCTGAAACCTGAGACTTGAGACCTGAGACCTGAGACCTGAGACCTGAGACCTGAGACCTGAGACCTGAGACATGAGACATGAGACATGAGACCTGAGACATGAAACATTAGAAATTAGACATGAGACCTGAGACCTGGAAGCTGAAACAAGGGATATTAGACTTGAGACCTCAGCATGAGACATGAGACCTGAGACCTGAGACCTGAGGCATGAGACAAGAGCCATGAAACATGAGACTTTAGACCTGAGACATGGGACATGAGACATGAGGCATGAGACATAAGACATGAGACCTGAGGCAAGAGACAAGGGCCATGAAACATGAGACCTGAGACCTGAGACATGAGACTTTGGACCTGAGACCAGAGACAAGCTACTAGAATTAGTACCGCGAGAAACAAGTTTAGCTCCGATTTCTACATGCGACCCCTCTAATGAAAGGTTTTGACTTGTAGATGACGAAAAATAGTGTCGCGACTTTGCTAGTACAAGCTACTAGGATTAGTACCGCGAGAAATTAGTTAAGCTCCGATTTAGACTTGCGACCCCTCTAATGAAAGGTTTTGACTTGTAGATGACGAAAAACAATGCCGCGACTTCGCTAGTACAAGCTACTAGTGTTAGTACCGCGAGAAACTAGTTTAGCTCCGATTTCAACTTTCGACCGGTCAAATGAAAGGGTTTGACTTGAAGTTGACGAAAAATAGTGTCGTGACTTCGCTAGTACAAGCTACTAGGATTAGTACCGCGAGAAATTAGTTAAGCTCCGATTTCAACTTGCGACCCCTCTAGTAGAAGGGTTTGACTCGTAGGTGATGAAAAATAGTGTCGCGACTTCGCTAGTACAAGCTACTAGTGTTAGTACCGCGAAAAATTAGTTTAGCTCCGATTTCAACTTTCGACCCCTCTAGTGAAATGGTTTGACTTGTAGGTGACGAAAAATAGTGTCGCGACTTCGCTAGTACAAGCTACTAGTGTTAGTACCGCGAGAAATTAGTTAAGCTCCGATTTAGACTTGCGACCCCTCTAATGAAAGGGTTTGACTTGTAGATGACGAAAAATAGTGTCGCAACTACGCTAGTCCAAGCTACTAGTGTTAGTACCGCGAGAAATTAGTTTAGCTCCGATTTCAACTTTCGACCGGTCAAATGAAAGGGTTTGACTTGAAGTTGACGAAAAATAGTGTCGCGACTTCGCTAGTACAAGCTACTAGGATTAGAACCGCGAGAAATTAGTTAAGCTCCGATTTCAACTTGCGACCCCTCTAGTAAAAGGGTTTGACTTGTAAATGACAAAAAATAGTGTCGTGACTTCGCTAGTACAAGCTACTAGTGTTAGTACCACGAGAAATTAGTTTAGCTCCGATTTCAACTTTCGACCGGTCAAATGAAAGGGTATGACATTTAGGTGATGAAAAATAGTGTCGCGAGTTCGCTAGTACAAGCTACTAGTGATATTACCGGTAGAAAGAAGTTTCATTTCCGATTTCAATCTGCGACCAATCAAGTTAAAGTGTTTGAAGCAAACAGAACTCAAGGTTAGTTGTGAGATACGTCTCGCTGGTCGAGTGGTTAGCGTGGTAAGACGGTAATCGCTGGTCCACTGATGGCATGGGTTCGATTCCCATCTCGGTATTGGAGTTAAATGTTAATCTTAAAATTTCAACCTAATTAATTCAGTCTACAAAGCCTAAATCGGCGTAGACGACGTATGTCTTTTAAACAGAGATACCGTCTGGTACATCTGGTGCATCATGCAGCAGTTTTCAACTTCAATGGCCTTTAAAAACATTATTTTCGCAGATAATCATACCGTTTGTACAAAAAAGTTTTAAAGTTGATTGTACATAAAATTGAGGTAGTCTGAAAAATTATTGGTTCCACCAGTTGGGATGTATTTGTAATGTCGTAATGCATGAAGCACCAATTGCAGTAGTTTTTGGCTTTGTTTGAATTAAATTTTATATTTTTTGAACCATAAATGTTTTTATAGAAAAAGCATGAGGGTTCAACAAACATTTAGGGGTGAAAAACACTGTAACAAATTCTACTAGCTGAAATCATATAAATTCATGATTGGATGGATACAAATTTTGAAGTTATATTTTCATTAACTGCAAATTTTTCAAAGAATGCGATGTTTGATAAAAATTTTCGAAAATTTGTAGCATCTTGTTCAAGTTTTCAAACAATCAAAAAACGCAAGGGCTCAGAGATCTCAGAGCCCTCTAGAATGATGATTTTACTCAATTTTCAGCTGGGTGCTGCAGCTTCTGCTTGCGCGTTTTGATTTATTTTGCCAGTTATTAAAACAAAACGTGATACAAAATATAAAAAATACACTTTAAATACTATTCAATTCCCCGGATTCTCAAGATTACCCCCTGTAATCAATATCACCAAGAAGTCAATCCCTTTCACTTGACGGGTCGAAAGTTGAAATCGAAGCTTAACTAATTTCTCGCGGTACTAACACTAGTAGCTTGTACTAGCGAACTCGCAACTCTATTTTTCATCATCTACAAGTCAAACCCTTTCACTAGAGGGGTCGCAAGTCTAAATCGGAGCTTAACTAATTTCTCGCGGTACTAATCCTAGTAGCTTGTACTAGCTAACTCGCGACACTATTTTTCGTTACCTACAAGTCAAACCCTTTCACTTGACTGGTCGAAAGTTGAAATCGGAGCTAAACTAATTTTTCGCGGTACTAACACTAGTAGCTTGTACTAGCGATTTCGCGACACTGTTTTTCGTCACCTACAAGTCAAACCCTTTTACTAGAGGGATCGCAAGTCTAAATCGGAGCTAAACTAATTTCTCGCGGTACTAACACTAGTAGCTTGTACTAGCGAAGTCGCGACACTATTTTTCGTCAACTACAAGTCAAACCCTTTCACTTGACCGGTCGAAAGTTGAAATCGGAGCTAAACTGATTTTTCGCGGTACTAACACTAGTAGCTTGTACTAGCAATTTCGCGACACTGTTTTTCGTCACCTACAAGTCAAACCCTTTTACTAGAGGGATCGCAAGTCTAAATCGGAGCTTAACTAATTTCTCGCGGTACTAACACTAGTAGCTTGTACTAGCGAAGACGCGACACTATTTTTCGTCAACTACAAGTCAAACCCTTTCACTTGACTGGTCAAAAGTTGAAATCGGAGCTAAACTAATTTTTCGCGGTACTAACACTAGTAGCTTGGACTAGCGATTTCGCGACACTGTTTTTCGTCACCTACATGTCAAACCCTTTCACTAGAGGGGTCGCAAGTTGTAATCGAAGCTATAATTTTTCGCGGTTATAACACTAGTAGCTTGTCTCAGGTCTAAAGTCTCATGTCTCAGGTCTAATCTTTCATGGCTCTTGTCTCATACCTCATGTCTTATGTCTCATGTCTCATGTCTCAGGTCTCAGGTCTCATATCTCATGTCTCATGCCTCTTGTCTCATGTCTCATGTCTCAGGTCTCAGGTCTCAGGTGTCATGTCTTAAGTCTCAAGTCTCATGTCTCAGGTCTCATGTCCCATGTCTCAGGTCTCAGGTCTCGTGTTTTATGTCTTAGGTTTCTAGTCTCAGGTCTCAGGTCTAATGTCCCATGTCTTTGGTCTCATTCTTCAAGTCTCAGGTTTCATGTCTCAGATCTCAGGTCCCTGGACTTAGGTCTCAGGTGTCATGTCTAAAGTCTCAGGTCTCATGTCTCAAGTCTACATTTTCAAGTCCAGTTCTTATGTCTCAAGTCTTAGGTCTCAGGTCTTAAGTGTCAGAACTTCAAAGCTGCAAAATTCGAATGGTCTTTTTTTACACGGTTTTCGGGAATTAGCACGGTTTTTTTTTACACGGTTTTCGGGAATTAGCACGGTTTTTTTTTACACGGTTTTCGGGAATTAACACGGTTTTTTTTTACACGGTTTTTTTTTACGCGGTACGTATATCAGTGTAAAAAAAAACCTTACTGTATACAGAAAATGTGGCCTGCTCGGGTTCCTCTTTTCCGGCATCGACATCTTGGATCTCGTCTCTATGAAGATGTTGTAGACTTCTGGATACTACCATCGGCTCGACATTACACACGCTACCATTAACTCGTTGTACTCGGAAGTGAGATGATCCTGGTGTAGAAATGTTTTCCTGCTGGAGACGTAAACGTTTGATTCTGAAATGGCTATATAGTGGTTGCAACATAACTTGCGCTGTGGCCCCCAGGCATCAACGAAATATAATTTCGTCAAAACCAGAGTGCGCCCCTCGCGGGGGCTGAAGATACTTTAGTGTCCCAGCAGTCGAAAAGTGAGATGATGTTCCAAGTGCGATGTTCCTATAAATCAGAGTAGTCTGATTGAGCATTGTCCAAAAGGTGAATCAAAAAAACTTAACTTAGGGTTCTGCCCCTGGCAATTACGACCAAGAATGTCGCTAGCTGCCAATATGCCCTATATGGGGCTAAAATACTTTTGCTCTTAATGATGATAACCTTCGAACGGATGGTGAACGTGCTGACCAGATGACTCGGAGCCCTGTTGATGAGAATTATACGACAATTTCTCCATGCTTCATGTGGTTGTGGAAAACGTAACTATGTTATCGCCCCCTGGCATTAACGGCTGACTGCCGCTTTTAGCCAATTGCGCCCCTACTGGGGGCATACTTATCTGATGAAGAAACTACGGTCTCAACGGGTTCCATGGTCTGGTCTGGACATCTTCGACAAATGATATGATAAAGAACCCTGGTGGAGAAAAACTTCTGTAGGTTCCACAAACAAATGGATAGGGTAGCACGTAACTTAGAAATTGGCCCCCTGGCGAATGCAGCTGATACGCTGCCAGTGCCAATAAAGCCCCTCATGGGGGCGTAAGATACTTATTTTATTTTGTTTGAAAAAACAGGACCGGATGATACAGATGATGGGACAGAACGATGAGCAGCAGAATCCTTTATTTGTCGACAATCCTGGACGAACAATGTGGTGTGGTGTACAACCCTGGCGGAAAGAAACTATTTTAGGTTCCGCAGACAAACAGGTGGGTTTGTACATAACTTGAGGTTTGGCCCCCTGGCAGATACGGCTAATATGCCGCCAGTGCCAATAGTGCCCCTCATGGGGGCGGAAAATACTTATTTTAAAAACGGGTGCCCAGGAATGTTTTCGACGTTGGTGGCTTAATGATGCTCGCGTGGATTTTCAGATGGCTGATTGTCTCGGATGGGAAGAATGCAAATCTTGGAGATACCTCTCGTGAACTCTCCATATTGCGTGCGGACTGTAACTACACGGATGTTTCCATCTGAACCAGGCTGGATGTTAGTAACGCGTCCTAGTTTCCATTCTAGAGGAGGCAAGTTGTCCTCTTTGAGCAGAACCATTGTTCCAATGTGCAGGTTGGATCTTTGCCTCGTCCATTTGTTCCGGCTTTGAAGCTGTGACAGGTAATCGGTCGACCAACGCTTCCAAATCAACTGGTTGATCGCTTGAACTTGTTGCCACCTATTCAGACGATTTTCTGGAAGATGCAGAAGATTTGGATCTGGCACTGCTTGCAACGATCGATGTATTATGAAATGTCCTGGAGTGAGCACTTCTAAATCTTCTGAATCATTGGATATCGGTGTGAGAGGTCTGGAGTTCAGGCATGCTTCTATCTGAACTACTACAGTGTGGAATTCATCGGGTCTCAGTACATATCTTCCAATGACTCTGCGCATGTGTGTTTTGATTGATTTTACTGCAGACTCCCACAATCCACCAAAATTCGGTGATCTGGGAGGGATGAACTTAAACTCGATGCCCTCACTGGCGGCTTCTGTAACTACAGAGTTTCGAAATTGCTCGGCAGTAAACAAACGATGTAATTCATTCAGCTCTCGACGAGCTCCTACAAAGTTGGTGCCATTGTCGCACATGACAAGTACGGGCCTCCCACGTCTGCTTGTAAACCTCCTAAATGCTGCTACAAATGCACCGGTGGAAAGATCTGCTACGACTTCCACGTGAACAGCTTTCACGACGAGACACACGAATACGCATACGTAGCATCTATTCATAGCTCCTTTCCGATGGATAGCTTTGATTTCAAAAGGACCACAATAGTCCACACCAACTCGCTGGAATACTGGGGCCGGCGATACGCGTTCCATAGGTAAATCTCCCATCAATTGTTCATGAACACGTGGTCTCGCTCTAAAGCATCTTACACAACTGTGCACAACTTCTCTGGCTAAATTCCGAGCTGCAATCGGCCAAAAGCGTTCTCGAACACTCGCCATCATCAGTTGTGGTCCACCATGAAGAAGTCTATGATGATAGTCCACAAATACTAGCTTTGTCAAAGGATGTTTGTTATCTAACAGCATCGGGTGCTTTCGCTCCTCGGGAATCGCAGCATTTCTAAGCCGCCCGCCTACGCATAAAACCCCATCTTTCATAATTGGATGAAATGGAAGTATTCTCGATGAAGACTTCACTTCATTTTTCGCTACGAGGTCCGCTATATCAACAGGGAAACTTTCCGATTGGGCTATTTTTACTAAACACAGCAATGCTTCTTTATGCTCCTCACTTTTCAATACTCCAATTCGATGTTCGTTGGGATCCTTATGTCGACAATTGAAGGCAAAACGACGCATCCAGGCGGTCAATCGCACGAGACCCAGGAGTGATTCCTTAAGTCCAAAAATTTCACTGTGTGACAAGATCTGCAGAGCCGCACAGACTAAAGGTTTTTCTTCCAACAAAACTGAATCGAATTGCTGCTCATTTGGCGAGCTCTGTGGCCAGCTTTCAGAATCCTTCGCCAACCATTCTGGACCATTCCACCAAAGTGAACTTTGGGCCAATTGCGCAGGTGTGAGCCCTCGGGATATAATGTCTGCGGGGTTCTCGATACCTGGAACATGATTCCAAATACCGTCACGAGTGATGTGCTGAATCTCTGAGACACGATTCGCTACAAACACATTCCATCTTGAAGGGTGTGCTGAAAGCCAACATTTTACAATGGTAGAGTCCGTCCAAAAATAAGCCTTAGCACCGATCTCCAGACTGTTTTGAACTGTTTCGTACACATGTGACAGAAGAACGGCTGCTGAGAGCTCAAGTCGAGGTATTGTTTGCTTCCGTTTTTTCCCTTTAACATCATCCAGAGGAGCTACTTTGGATTTGGCAGTCACCAGCCGAATAGTAACCTCTCCGTCCTTGGTTGTGTTTCGTAAATAAATCGCAGCTCCGTAAGCCTTTTCAGAGGCATCGCAGAATCCGTGAATCTCGCATGCAATCACGTCCTTGCGGAATGCGATCCATCGAGGAATAGATACTCCATCTAGACCATTTAATTTGTCCCTAAACTCCAGCCAAAATTGCTGATGCTCATCTTTTAATGGTTCGTCCCAAGAATACTTTTCCTTCCAAAGTTCTTGGAGAAACATCTTTGCTTGGACTATAACTGGACCTGCGAAACCGTAGGGATCAAACAAACGCGCAGTATCAGACAAGACAAGGCGAAATGTAACCGGAAAAACAGGTTTCCAAACTGGTAGCTTAAACCAAAACAAATCCTGTGCTGGTTCCCAAGTAAGTCCGAGGGTTTGTATGGTACTATTTCCGGTCTGTACATCCAAGAAATCTTTCTTGTCACATAAATGTGCTGGAAGTTCACGTAGCAAGTCGGGATGGTTGCTGTTCAACTTCCTCAGGCAAAATCCATAAGAGTTCAACAGCTCTACAGTTGATTTGCACATGCTTTTCCCTTCATCAATAGTATGCGCTCCCGCTAGCATGTCGTCGACGTAAAAATTCTTTTTTATAATGACTGCTGCGTCTGGATGCGAAGATTTTCCATCCTCAGCACATTTCAGCAAGCATCGCGTTGCTAAATACGGTGCAGAAGATGTTCCGTAGGTTACTGTAGTTAACTGGTACGTGCGGAGCGGTTCTTCGCTGGATTCTCTCCACAGAATCCGTTGTAGCGGCTGATCTTTCTCATGAACGTTTACCATGCGATACATCTTTTCAATGTCTCCAACTATCGCGTACTTGTGGATACGAAATCTCAATAGGATTGCTATTAAATCGTCCTGGACGACTGGTCCTACCATCAGGATATCATTTAGAGAAACTCCAGAGCTGGTGGAGCAAGAAGCATCGAACACCACTCTGAGTTTTGTAGTTGTACTGCTGGGTTTCATCACCGGTTGATGTGGCAGGTAGTAACAGACTGCAGGTTCATCTTCGACCTCGTGTACCTCACGCATGTGTCCCATCAACTGGTATTCATGAATAAAAGCTGTGTAAAGAGCTTTCACCTCAAGATTAGTTTTCAATCTGTTTTCCAAAGCTAGAAAACGTTTCGTGGCTGCCCGCTTCGAATTACCTAATCTTTCAATCATAAACTCTCTCTTTGGGAGAAAAACTCTTAGTTTTCCGTCGGGATCTCGAGTAGTAGTTTGATTAAAGATGTCTTTACAAGTGGACTCTTCAATTGACAAACAACTTTTCGTTCGGCAGGACTCCAATTCCCAGAATTTGGTTAGCTGCTGCAGTACCTCATCAGTGGAAACTTCTGGTGTCATGGCGCTGTAAGAAGTGACTGGCGTTTCTGGAAACTCTCCTGCTACGATCCATCCCAGCTGGGTGTTTTGAAGAATTGGACCAGCATCAGTAATCTTCATTTGCTCCGCTAGTAACAACTCATAAAAGGTGGAGACTCCTATAACAAGATCAACTGAGCTAGATTCGTTGAATCTGGGATCGGCTAAGCGGATGGACGACGGAAGATTCCAGGCGCTGACATCAAAGCTTCTCTGTGGCAAATCTATTGTGATTCGAGGAAGCACGAAGAATTTTATCTCATCAGTTTTAAACGACGAAGTTCGCGACACAATTCGACCAAGAACGGACTCCTTAGAAATGTGAATGGATCCTCCAACGCCTTTCACGGGAAGATTTTCTCGAAAACGAACAAATTTCAACTTCTGCGACAAATGCTCCGTCATTAAAGAAATCTGTGAGCCATTATCTAACAGCGCACGAGCTAAAACTTTGTTGCCACTGCTATCAGACAGCATGACAACGG
>NW_026598971.1:0-18992 GCF_029784155.1 Uranotaenia lowii
TAAAAATTTTCGACTTTAAAATTTTGCAAGATTCAAAAAATTCAAGGTTTTTCGCGCGCCCCCCCGAGCGGAAAAAATCGAAAAAAATGATTTTTTGCCGAAAAAATTTTCGAGTTTAAAATTTTGCAAGATTCAAAAAATTCAAGGTTTTTCGCGCGCCCCCCGAGCGGAAAAAATCGAAAAAAATGATTTTTTGCCGAAAAATTTTCGACTTTAAAATTTTGCAAGATTCAAAAAATTCAAGGTTTTTCGCGCGCCCCCCGAGCGGAAAAAATCGAAAAAAATGATTTTTTGCCGAAAAATTTTCGACTTTAAAATTTTGCAAGATTCAAAAAATTCAAGGTTTTTCGCGCGCCCCCCGAGCGGAAAAAATCGAAAAAAATGATTTTTTGCCGAAAAATTTTCGACTTTAAAATTTTGCAAGATTCAAAAAATTCAAGGTTTTTCGCGCGCCCCCCGAGCGGAAAAAATCGAAAAAAATGATTTTTTGCCGAAAAATTTTCGACTTTAAAATTTTGCAAGATTCAAAAAATTCAAGGTTTTTCGCGCGCCCCCCGAGCGGAAAAAATCGAAAAAAATGATTTTTTGCCGAAAAATTTTCGACTTTAAAATTTTGCAAGATTCAAAAAATTCAAGGTTTTTCGCGCGCCCCCCGAGCGGAAAAAATCGAAAAAAAATGATTTTTTGCCGAAAAATTTGCGAGTTTAAAATTTTGCAAGATTCAAAAAATTCAAGGTTTTTCGCGCGCCCCCCGAGCGGAAAAAATCGAAAAAAAGTGATTTTTTGCCGAAAAATTTTCGACTTTAAAATTTTGCAAGATTAAAAAAATTCAAGGTTTTTCGCGCGCCCCCCGAGCGGAAAAAATCGAAAAAAATGATTTTTTGCCGAAAAATTTTCGACTTTAAAATTTTGCAAGATTCAAAAAATTCAAGGTTTTTCGCGCGCCCCCCGAGCGGAAAAAATCGAAAAAAATGATTTTTTGCCGAAAAATTTTCGACTTTAAAATTTTGCAAGATTCAAAAAATTCAAGGTTTTTCGCGCGCCCCCCGAGCGGAAAAAATCGAAAAAAATGATTTTTTGCCGAAAAATTTTCGAGTTTAAAATTTTGCAAGATTCAAAAAATTCAAGGTTTTTCGCGCGCCCCCCGAGCGGAAAAAATCGAAAAAAATGATTTTTTGCCGAAAAATTTTCGAGTTTAAAATTTTGCAAGATTCAAAAAATTCAAGGTTTTTCGCGCGCCCCCCGAGCGGAAAAAATCGAAAAAAATGATTTTTTGCCGAAAAATTTTCGACTTTAATATTTTGCAAGATTCAAAAAATTCAAGGTTTTTCGCGCGCCCCCCGAGCGGAAAAAATCGAAAAAAATGATTTTTTGCCGAAAAATTTTCGAGTTTAAAATTTTGCAAGATTCAAAAAATTTAAGGTTTTTCGCGCGCCCCCCGAGCGGAAAAAATCGAAAAAAATGATTTTTTGCCGAAAAATTTTCGACTTTAAAATTTTGCAAGATTCAAAAAATTCAAGGTTTTTCGCGCGCCCCCCGAGCGGAAAAAATCGAAAAAAATGATTTTTTGCCGAAAAATTTTCGACTTTAAAATTTTGCAAGATTCAAAAAATTCAAGGTTTTTCGCGCGCCCCCCGAGCGGAAAAAATCGAAAAAAATGATTTTTTGCCGAAAAATTTTCGACTTTAAAATTTTGCAAGATTCAAAAAATTCAAGGTTTTTCGCGCGCCCCCCGAGCGGAAAAAATCGAAAAAAATGATTTTTTTGCCGAAAAATTTTCGAGTTTAAAATTTTGCAAGATTCAAAAAATTCAAGGTTTTTCGCGCGCCCCCCGAGCGGAATAAATCGAAAAAAATGATTTTTTGCCGAAAAATTTTCGACTTTAAAATTTTGCAAGATTCAAAAAATTCAAGGTTTTTCGCGCGCCCCCCGAGCGGAAAAAATCGAAAAAAATGATTTTTTGCCGAAAAATTTTCGACTTTAAAATTTTGCAAGATTCAAAAAATTCAAGGTTTTTCGCGCGCCCCCCGAGCGGAAAAAATCGAAAAAAATGATTTTTTGCCGAAAAATTTTCGACTTTAAAATTTTGCAAGATTCAAAAAATTCAAGGTTTTTCGCGCGCCCCCCGAGCGGAAAAAATCGAAAAAAATGATTTTTTGCCGAAAAATTTTCGACTTTAAAATTTTGCAAGATTCAAACAATTCAAGGTTTTTCGCGCGCCCCCCGAGCGGAAAAAATCGAAAAAAATGATTTTTTGCCGAAAAATTTTCGACTTTAAAATTTTGCAAGATTCAAAAAATTCAAGGTTTTTCGCGCGCCCCCCGAGCGGAAAAAATCGAAAAAAATGATTTTTTGCCGAAAAATTTTCGAGTTTAAAATTTTGCAAGATTCAAAAAATTCAAGGTTTTTCGCGCGCCCCCCGAGCGGAAAAAATCGAAAAAAATGATTTTTTGCCGAAAAATTTTCGAATTTAAAATTTTGCAAGATTCAAAAAATTCAAGGTTTTTCGCGCGCCCCCCGAGCGGAAAAAATCGAAAAAAATGATTTTTTGCCGAAAAATTTTCGACTTTAAAATTTTGCAAGATTCAAAAAATTCAAGGTTTTTCGCGCGCCCCCCGAGTGGAAAAAATCGAAAAAAATGATTTTTTGCCGAAAAATTTTCGACTTTAAAATTTTGCAAGATTCAAAAAATTCAAGGTTTTTCGCGCGCCCCCGAGCGGAAAAAATCGAAAAAAATGATTTTTTGCCGAAAAATTTTCGAGTTTAAAATTTTGCAAGATTCAAAAAATTCAAGGTTTTTCGCGCGCCCCCCGAGCGGAATAAATCGAAAAAAATGATTTTTTGCCGAAAAATTTTCGACTTTAAAATTTTGCAAGATTCAAAAAATTCAAGGTTTTTCGCGCGCCCCCCGAGCGGAAAAAATCGAAAAAAATGATTTTTTGCCGAAAAATTTTCGACTTTAAAATTTTGCAAGATTCAAAAAATTCAAGGTTTTTCGCGCGCCCCCCAAACGGAAAAAATCGAAAAAAATGATTTTTTGCCGAAAAATTTTCGACTTTAAAATTTTGCAAGATTCAAAAAATTCAAGGTTTTTCGCGCGCCCCCCGAGCGGAAAAAATCGAAAAAAATGATTTTTTGCCGAAAAATTTTCGACTTTAAAATTTTGCAAGACTCAAAAAATTCAAGGTTTTTCGCGCGCCCCCCGAGCGGAAAAAATCGAAAAAAATGATTTTTTGCCGAAAAATTTTCGACTTTAAAATTTTGCAAGATTCAAAAAATTCAAGGTTTTTCGCGCGCCCCCCGAGCGGAAAAAATCGAAAAAAATGATTTTTTGCCGAAAAATTTGCGAGTTTAAAATTTTGCAAGATTCAAAAAATTCAAGGTTTTTCGCGCGCCCCCCGAGCGGAAAAAATCGAAAAAAATGATTTTTTGCCGAAAAATTTTCGACTTTAAAATTTTGCAAGATTAAAAAAATTCAAGGTTTTTCGCGCGCCCCCCGAGCGGAAAAAATCGAAAAAAATGATTTTTTGCCGAAAAATTTTCGACTTTAAAATTTTGCAAGATTCAAAAAATTCAAGGTTTTTCGCGCGCCCCCCGAGCGGAAAAAATCGAAAAAAATGATTTTTTGCCGAAAAATTTTCGACTTTAAAATTTTGCAAGATTCAAAAAATTCAAGGTTTTTCGCGCGCCCCCCGAGCGGAAAAAATCGAAAAAAATGATTTTTTGCCGAAAAATTTTCGACTTTAAAATTTTGCAAGATTCAAAAAATTCAAGGTTTTTCGCGCGCCCCCCGAGCGGAAAAAATCGAAAAAAATGATTTTTTGCCGAAAAATTTTCGACTTTAAAATTTTGCAAGATTCAAAAAATTCAAGGTTTTTCGCGCGCCCCCCGAAAAAATCGAAAAAAATGATTTTTTGCCGAAAAATTTTCGAGTTTAAAATTTTGCAAGATTCAAAAAATTCAAGGTTTTTCGCGCGCCCCCCGAGCGGAAAAAATCGAAAAAAATGATTTTTTGCCGAAAAATTTTCGAGTTTAAAATTTTGCAAGATTCAAAAAATTCAAGGTTTTTCGCGCGCCCCCCGAGCGGAAAAAATCGAAAAAAAATGATTTTTTGCCGAAAAATTTTCGAGTTTAAAATTTTGCAAGATTCAAAAAATTCAAGATTTTTCGCGCGCCCCCCGAGCGGAAAAAATCGAAAAAAATGATTTTTTGCCGAAAAATTTTCGAGTTTAAAATTTTGCAAGATTCAAAAAATTCAAGGTTTTTCGCGCGCCCCCCGAGCGGAAAAAATCGAAAAAAATGATTTTTTGCCGAAAAATTTTCGACTTTAAAATTTTGCAAGATTCAAAAAATTCAAGGTTTTTCGCGCGCCCCCCGAGCGGAAAAAATCGAAAAAAATGATTTTTTGCCGAAAAATTTTCGACTTTAAAATTTTGCAAGATTCAAAAAATTCAAGGTTTTTCGCGCGCCCCCCGAGCGGAAAAAATCGAAAAAAGTGATTTTTTGCCGAAAAATTTTCGACTTTAAAATTTTGCAAGATTCAAAAAATTCAAGGTTTTTCGCGCGCCCCCCGAGCGGAAAAAATCGAAAAAAATGATTTTTTGCCGAAAAATTTTCGACTTTAAAATTTTGCAAGATTCAAAAAATTCAAGGTTTTTCGCGCGCCCCCCGAGCGGAAAAAATCGAAAAAAATGATTTTTTGCCGAAAAATTTTCGACTTTAAAATTTTGCAAGATTCAAAAAATTCAAGGTTTTTCGCGCGCCCCCCGAGCGGAAAAAATCGAAAAAAATGATTTTTTGCCGAAAAATTTTCGAGTTTAAAATTTTGCAAGATTCAAAAAATTCAAGGTTTTTCGCGCGCCCCCCGAGCGGAAAAAATCGAAAAAAATGATTTTTTGCCGAAAAATTTTCGACTTTGAAATTTTGCAAGATTCAAAAAATTCAAGGTTTTTCGCGCGCCCCCCGAGCGGAAAAAATCGAAAAAAATGATTTTTTGCCGAAAAATTTTCGACTTTAAAATTTTGCAAGATTCAAAAAATTCAAGGTTTTTCGCGCGCCCCCCGAGTGGAAAAAATCGAAAAAAATGATTTTTTGCCGAAAAATTTTCGACTTTAAAATTTTGCAAGATTCAAAAAATTCAAGGTTTTTCGCGCGCCCCCCGAGCGGAAAAAATCGAAAAAAATGATTTTTTGCCGAAAAATTTTCGAGTTTAAAATTTTGCAAGATTAAAAAAATTCAAGGTTTTTCGCGCGCCCCCCGAGCGGAAAAAATCGAAAAAAATGATTTTTTGCCGAATAATTTTCGACTTTAAAATTTTGCAAGATTCAAAAAATTCAAGGTTTTTCGCGCGCCCCCCGAGCGAAAAAAATAAAAAAAAAATGATTTTTTGCCGAAAAATTTTCGACTTTAAAATTTTGCAAGATTCAAAAAATTCAAGGTTTTTCGCGCGCCCCCCGAGCGGAAAAAATCGAAAAAAAAATGATTTTTTGCCGAAAAATTTTCGACTTTAAAATTTTGCAAGATTCAAAAAATTCAAGGTTTTTCGCGCGCCCCCCGAGCGGAAAAAATCGAAAAAAATGATTTTTTGCCGAAAAATTTTCGACTTTAAAATTTTGCAAGATTCAAAAAATTCAAGGTTTTTCGCGCGCCCCCCGAGCGGAAAAAATCGAAAAAAAATGATTTTTTGCCGAAAAATTTTCGACTTTAAAATTTTGCAAGATTCAAAAAATTCAAGGTTTTTCGCGCGCCCCCCGAGCGGAAAAAATCGAAAAAAATGATTTTTTGCCGAAAAATTTTCGACTTTAAAATTTTGCAAGATTCAAAAAATTCAAGGTTTTTCGCGCGCCCCCCGAGCGGAAAAAATCGAAAAAAATGATTTTTTGCCGAAGAATTTTCGACTTTAAAATTTTGCAAGATTCAAAAAATTCAAGGTTTTTCGCGCGCCCCCCGAGCGGAAAAAATCGAAAAAAATGATTTTTTGCCGAAAAATTTGCGAGTTTAAAATTTTGCAAGATTCAAAAAATTCAAGGTTTTTCGCGCGCCCCCCGAGCGGAAAAAATCGAAAAAAATGATTTTTTGCCGAAAAATTTTCGACTTTAAAATTTTGCAAGATTCAAAAAATTCAAGGTTTTTCGCGCGCCCCCCGAGCGGAAAAAATCGAAAAAAATGATTTTTTGCCGAAAAATTTTCGACTTTAAAATTTTGCAAGATTCAAAAAATTCAAGGTTTTTCACGCGCCCCCCGAGCGGAAAAAATCGAAAAAAATGATTTTTTGCCGAAAAATTTTCGACTTTAAAATTTTGCAAGATTCAAAAAATTCAAGGTTTTTCGCGCGCCCCCCGAGCGGAAAAAATCGAAAAAAATGATTTTTTGCCGAAAAATTTTCGAGTTTAAAATTTTGCAAGATTCAAAAAATTCAAGGTTTTTCGCGCGCCCCCCGAGCGGAAAAAATCGAAAAAAATGATTTTTTGCCGAAAAATTTTCGACTTTAAAATTTTGCAAGATTCAAAAAATTCAAGGTTTTTCGCGCGCCCCCCCGAGCGGAAAAAATCGAAAAAAATGATTTTTTGCCGAAAAATTTTCGACTTTAAAATTTTGCAAGATTCAAAAAATTCAAGGTTTTTCGCGCGCCCCCCGAGCGGAAAAAATCGAAAAAAATGATTTTTTGCCGAAAAATTTTCGAGTTTAAAATTTTGCAAGATTCAAAAAATTCAAGGTTTTTCGCGCGCCCCCCGAGCGGAAAAAATCGAAAAAAATTATTTTTTGCCGAAAAATTTTCGACTTTAAAATTTTGCAAGATTCAAAAAATTCAAGGTTTTTCGCGCGCCCCCCGAGCGGAAAAAATCGAAAAAAAATGATTTTTTGCCGAAAAATTTTCGACTTTAAAATTTTGCAAGATTCAAAAAATTCAAGGTTTTTCGCGCGCCCCCCGAGCGAAAAAAAATCGAAAAAAATGATTTTTTGCCGAAAAATTTTCGAGTTTAAAATTTTGCAAGATTCAAAAAATTCAAGGTTTTTCGCGCGCCCCCCGAGCGGAAAAAATCGAAAAAAATGATTTTTTGCCGAAAAATTTTCGACTTTAAAATTTTGCAAGATTAAAAAAATTCAAGGTTTTTCGCGCGCCCCGAGCGGATAAAATCGAAAAAAAATTATTTTTTGCCGAAAAATTTTCGAGTTTAAAATTTTGCAAGATTCAAATAATTCAAGGTTTTTCGCGCGCCCCCCGAGCGGAAAAAATCGAAAAAAATGATTTTTTGCCGAAAAATTTTCGACTTTAAAATTTTGCAAGATTCAAAAAATTCAAGGTTTTTCGCGCGCCCCCCGAGCTGAAAAAATCGAAAAAAATGATTTTTTGCCGAAAAATTTTCGACTTTAAAATTTTGCAAGATTCAAAAAATTCAAGGTTTTTCGCGCGCCCCCCGAGCGGAAAAAATCGAAAAAAATGATTTTTTGCCGAAAAATTTTCGAGTTTAAAATTTTGCAAGATTCAAAAAATTTAAGGTTTTTCGCGCGCCCCCCGAGCGGAAAAAATCGAAAAAAATGATTTTTTGCCGAAAAATTTTCGACTTTAAAATTTTGCAAGATTCAAAAAATTCAAGGTTTTTCGCGCGCCCCCCGAGCGGAAAAAATCGAAAAAAATGATTTTTTGCCGAAAAATTTTCGAGTTTAAAATTTTGCAAGATTCAAAAAATTCAAGGTTTTTCGCGCGCCCCCCGAGCGGAAAAAATCGAAAAAAATGATTTTTTGCCGAAAAATTTTCGAGTTTAAAATTTTGCAAGATTCAAAAAATTCAAGGTTTTTCGCGCGCCCCCCGAGCGGAAAAAAATCGAAAAAAATGATTTTTTGCCGAAAAAATTTCGACTTTAAAATTTTGCAAGATTAAAAAAATTCAAGTTTTTTCGCGCGCCCCCCGAGCGAAAAAAATCGAAAAAAATGATTTTTTGCCGAAAAATTTTCGACTTTAAAATTTTGCAAGATTCAAAAAATTCAAGGTTTTTCGCGCGCCCCCCGAGCGGAAAAAATCGAAAAAAATGATTTTTTGCCGAAAAATTTTCGAGTTTAAAATTTTGCAAGATTCAAAAAATTCAAGGTTTTTCGCGCGCCCCCCGAGCGGAAAAAATCGAAAAAAATCATTTTTTGCCGAAAAATTTTCGACTTTAAAATTTTGCAAGATTCAAAAAATTCAAGGTTTTTCGCGCGCCCCCCGAGCGGAAAAAATCGAAAAAAATGATTTTTTGCCGAAAAATTTTCGACTTTAAAATTTTGCAAGATTAAAAAAATTCAAGGTTTTTCGCGCGCCCCCCGAGCGGAAAAAATCGAAAAAAATGATTTTTTGCCGAAAAATTTTCGACTTTAAAATTTTGCAAGATTCAAAAAATTCAAGGTTTTTCGCGCGCCCCCCGAGCGGAAAAAATCGAAAAAAATGATTTTTTGCCGAAAAATTTTCGACTTTAAAATTTTGCAAGAATCAAAAAATTCAAGGTTTTTCGCGCGCCCCCCGAGCGGAAAAAATCGAAAAAAATCATTTTTTGCCGAAAAATTTTCGACTTTAAAATTTTGCAAGATTAAAAAAATTCAAGGTTTTTCGCGCGCCCCCCGAGCGGAAAAAATCGAAAAAAATTATTTTTTGCCGAAAAATTTTCGAGTTTAAAATTTTGCAAGATTCAAAAAATTCAAGGTTTTTCGCGCGCCCCCCCCCCCCCCCGCGGAAAAAATCGAAAAAAATGATTTTTTGCCGAAAAATTTTCGAGTTTAAAATTTTGCAAGATTCAAAAAATTCAAGGTTTTTCGCGCGCCCCCCGAGCGGAAAAAATCGAAAAAAATGATTTTTTGCCGAAAAATTTTCGAGTTTAAAATTTTGAAAGATTCAAAAAATTCAAGGTTTTTCGCGCGCCCCCCGAGCGGAAAAAATCGAAAAAAATGATTTTTTGCCGAAAAATTTTCGAGTTTAAAATTTTGCAAGATTCAAAAAATTGAAGGTTTTTCGCGCGCCCCCCGAGCGGAAAAAATCGAAAAAAATGATTTTTTGCCGAAAAATTTTCGAGTTTAAAATTTTGAAAGATTCAAAAAATTCAAGGTTTTTCGCGCGCCCCCCGAGCGGAAAAAATCGAAAAAAATGATTTTTTGCCGAAAAATTTTCGACTTTAAAATTTTGCAAGATTCAAAAAATTCAAGGTTTTTCGCGCGCCCCCCGAGCGGAAAAAATCGAAAAAAATGATTTTTTGCCGAAAAATTTTCGACTTTAAAATTTTGCAAGATTAAAAAAATTCAAGGTTTTTCGCGCGCCCCCCGAGCGGAAAAAATCGAAAAAAATGATTTTTTGCCGAAAAATTTTCGAGTTTAAAATTTTGCAAGATTCAAAAAATTCAAGGTTTTTCGCGCGCCCCCCGAGCGGAAAAAATCGAAAAAAATGATTTTTTGCCGAAAAATTTTCGAGTTTAAAATTTTGAAAGATTCAAAAAATTCAAGGTTTTTCGCGCGCCCCCCGAGCGGAAAAAATCGAAAAAAATGATTTTTTGCCGAAAAATTTTCGACTTTAAAATTTTGCAAGATTCAAAAAATTCAAGGTTTTTCGCGCGCCCCCCGAGCGGAAAAAATCGAAAAAAATGATTTTTTGCCGAAAAATTTTCGACTTTAAAATTTTGCAAGATTAAAAAAATTCAAGGTTTTTCGCGCGCCCCCCGAGCGGAAAAAATCGAAAAAAATGATTTTTTGCCGAAAAATTTTCGAGTTTAAAATTTTGCAAGATTCAAAAAATTCAAGGTTTTTCGCGCGCCCCCCGAGCGGAAAAAATCGAAAAAAATGATTTTTTGCCGAAAAATTTTCGACTTTGAAATTTTGCAAGATTCAAAAAATTCAAGGTTTTTCGCGTGCCCCCCGAGCGGAAAAAATCGAAAAAAATGATTTTTTGCCGAAAAATTTTCGACTTTAAAATTTTGCAAGATTCAAAAAATTCAAGGTTTTTCGCGCGCCCCCCGAGCGGAAAAAATCGAAAAAAATGATTTTTTGCCGAAAAATTTTCGAGTTTAAAATTTTGCAAGATTCAAAAAATTCAAGGTTTTTCGCGCGCCCCCCGAGCGGAAAAAATCGAAAAAAATGATTTTTTGCCGAAAAATTTTCGACTTTAAAATTTTGCAAGATTCAAAAAATTCAAGGTTTTTCGCGCGCCCCCCGAGCGGAAAAAATCGAAAAAAATGATTTTTTGCCGAAAAATTTTCGACTTTAAAATTTTGCAAGATTCAAAAAATTCAAGGTTTTTCGCGCGCCCCCCGAGCGGAAAAAATCGAAAAAAATGATTTTTTGCCGAAAAATTTTCGAGTTTAAAATTTTGCAAGATTCAAAAAATTCAAGGTTTTTCGCGCGCCCCCCGAGCGGAAAAAATCGAAAAAAATGATTTTTTGCCGAAAAATTTTCGAGTTTAAAATTTTGCAAGATTCAAAAAATTCAAGGTTTTTCGCGCGCCCCCCGAGCGGAAAAAATCGAAAAAAATGATTTTTTGCCGAAAAATTTTCGAGTTTAAAATTTTGCAAGATTCAAAAAATTCAAGGTTTTTCGCGCGCCCCCCGAGCGGAAAAAATCGAAAAAAATGATTTTTTGCCGAAAAATTTTCGACTTTAAAATTTTGCAAGATTCAAAAAATTCAAGGTTTTTCGCGCGCCCCCCGAGCGGAAAAAATCGAAAAAAATGATTTTTTGCCGAAAAATTTTCGACTTTAAAATTTTGCAAGATTCAAAAAATTCAAGGTTTTTCGCGCGCCCCCCGAGCGGAAAAAATCGAAAAAAATGATTTTTTGCCGAAAAATTTTCGAGTTTAAAATTTTGCAAGATTCAAAAAATTCAAGGTTTTTCGCGCGCCCCCCGAGCGGAAAAAATCGAAAAAAATGATTTTTTGCCGAAAAATTTTCGAGTTTAAAATTTTGCAAGATTCAAAAAATTCAAGGTTTTTCGCGCGCCCCCCGAGCGGAAAAAATCGAAAAAAATGATTTTTTGCCGAAAAATTTTCGACTTTAAAATTTTGCAAGATTAAAAAAATTCAAGGTTTTTCGCGCGCCCCCCGAGCGGAAAAAATCGAAAAAAATGATTTTTTGCCGAAAAATTTTCGACTTTAAAATTTTGCAAGATTCAAAAAATTCAAGGTTTTTCGCGCGCCCCCCGAGTGGAAAAAATCGAAAAAAATGATTTTTTGCCGAAAAATTTTCGACTTTAAAATTTTGCAAGATTCAAAAAATTTAAGGTTTTTCGCGCGCCCCCCGAGCGGAAAAAATCGAAAAAAATGATTTTTTGCCGAAAAATTTTCGAGTTTAAAATTTTGCAAGATTCAAAAAATTCAAGGTTTTTCGCGCGCCCCCCGAGCGGAAAAAATCGAAAAAAATGATTTTTTGCCGAAAAATTTTCGACTTTAAAATTTTGCAAGATTCAAAAAATTCAAGGTTTTTCGCGCGCTCCCCGAGCGGAAAAAATCGAAAAAAATGATTTTTTGCCGAAAAATTTTCGACTTTAAAATTTTGCAAGATTCAAAAAATTCAAGGTTTTTCGCGCGCCCCCCGAGCGGAAAAAATCGAAAAAAATGATTTTTTGCCAAAAAATTTTCGACTTTAAAATTTTGCAAGATTCAAAAAATTCAAGGTTTTTCGCGCGCCCCCCGAGCGGAAAAATCGAAAAAAAATGATTTTTTGCCGAAAAATTTTCGACTTTAAAATTTTGCAAGATTCAAAAAATTCAAGGTTTTTCGCGCGCCCCCCGAGCGGAAAAAATCGAAAAAAATGATTTTTTGCCGAAAAATTTTCGAGTCTAAAATTTTGCAAGATTCAAAAAATTCAAGGTTTTTCGCGCGCCCCCCGAGCGGAAAAAATCGAAAAAAATGATTTTTTGCCGAAAAATTTTCGAGTTTAAAATTTTGCAAGATTCAAAAAATTCAAGGTTTTTCGCGCGCCCCCCGAGCGGAAAAAATCGAAAAAAATGATTTTTTGCCGAAAAATTTTCGAGTTTAAAATTTTGCAAGATTCAAAAAATTCAAGGTTTTTCGCGCGCCCCCCGAGCGGAAAAAATCGAAAAAAATGATTTTTTGCCGAAAAATTTTCGACTTTAATATTTTGCAAGATTCAAAAAATTCAAGGTTTTTCGCGCGCCCCCCGAGCGGAAAAAATCGAAAAAAATGATTTTTTGCCGAAAAATTTTCGAGTTTAAAATTTTGCAAGATTCAAAAAATTTAAGGTTTTTCGCGCGCCCCCCGAGCGGAAAAAATCGAAAAAAATGATTTTTTGCCGAAAAATTTTCGACTTTAAAATTTTGCAAGATTCAAAAAATTCAAGGTTTTTCGCGCGCCCCCCGAGCGGAAAAAATCGAAAAAAATGATTTTTTGCCGAAAAATTTTCGACTTTAAAATTTTGCAAGATTCAAAAAATTCAAGGTTTTTCGCGCGCCCCCCGAGCGGAAAAAATCGAAAAAAATGTTTTTTTGCCGAAAAATTTTCGACTTTAAAATTTTGCAAGATTCAAAAAATTCAAGGTTTTTCGCGCGCCCCCCGAGCGGAAAAAATCGAAAAAAATGATTTTTTGCCGAAAAATTTTCGAGTTTAAAATTTTGCAAGATTCAAAAAATTCAAGGTTTTTCGCGCGCCCCCCGAGCGGAATAAATCGAAAAAAATGATTTTTTGCCGAAAAATTTTCGACTTTAAAATTTTGCAAGATTCAAAAAATTCAAGGTTTTTCGCGCGCCCCCCGAGCGGAAAAAATCGAAAAAAATGATTTTTTGCCGAAAAATTTTCGACTTTAAAATTTTGCAAGATTCAAAAAATTCAAGGTTTTTCGCGCGCCCCCCGAGCGGAAAAAATCGAAAAAAATGATTTTTTGCCGAAAAATTTTCGAGTTTAAAATTTTGCAAGATTCAAAAAATTCAAGGTTTTTCGCGCGCCCCCCGAGCGGAAAAAATCGAAAAAAATGATTTTTTGCCGAAAAATTTTCGACTTTAAAATTTTGCAAGATTCAAAAAATTCAAGGTTTTTCGCGCGCCCCCGAGCGGAAAAAATCGAAAAAAATGATTTTTTGCCGAAAAATTTTCGACTTTAAAATTTTGCAAGATTCAAAAAATTCAAGGTTTTTCGCGCGCCCCCCGAGTGGAAAAAATCGAAAAAAATGATTTTTTGCCGAAAAATTTTCGACTTTAAAATTTTGCAAGATTCAAAAAATTCAAGGTTTTTCGCGCGCCCCCCGAGCGGAAAAAATCGAAAAAAATGATTTTTTGCCGAAAAATTTTCGAGTTTAAAATTTTGCAAGATTAAAAAAATTCAAGGTTTTTCGCGCGCCCCCCGAGCGGAATAAATCGAAAAAAATGATTTTTTGCCGAAAAATTTTCGACTTTAAAATTTTGCAAGATTCAAAAAATTCAAGGTTTTTCGCGCGCCCCCCGAGCGGAAAAAATCGAAAAAAATGATTTTTTGCCGAAAAATTTTCGACTTTAAAATTTTGCAAGATTCAAAAAATTCAAGGTTTTTCGCGCGCCCCCCGAGCGGAAAAAATCGAAAAAAATGATTTTTTGCCGAAAAATTTTCGACTTTAAAATTTTGCAAGATTCAAAAAATTCAAGGTTTTTCGCGCGCCCCCCGAGCGGAAAAAATCGAAAAAAATGATTTTTTGCCGAAAAATTTTCGACTTTAAAATTTTGCAAGATTCAAAAAATTCAAGGTTTTTCGCGCGCCCCCCGAGCGGAAAAAATCGAAAAAAATGATTTTTTGCCGAAAAATTTTCGACTTTAAAATTTTGCAAGATTCAAAAAATTCAAGGTTTTTCGCGCGCCCCCCGAGCGGAAAAAATCGAAAAAAATGATTTTTTGCCGAAAAATTTGCGAGTTTAAAATTTTGCAAGATTCAAAAAATTCAAGGTTTTTCGCGCGCCCCCCGAGCGGAAAAAATCGAAAAAAATGATTTTTTGCCGAAAAATTTTCGACTTTAAAATTTTGCAAGATTAAAAAAATTCAAGGTTTTTCGCGCGCCCCCCGAGCGGAAAAAATCGAAAAAAATGATTTTTTGCCGAAAAATTTTCGACTTTAAAATTTTGCAAGATTCAAAAAATTCAAGGTTTTTGCGCGCCCCCCGAGCGGAAAAAATCGAAAAAAATGATTTTTTGCCGAAAAATTTTCGACTTTAAAATTTTGCAAGATTCAAAAAATTCAAGGTTTTTCGCGCGCCCCCCGAGCGGAAAAAATCGAAAAAAATGATTTTTTGCCGAAAAATTTTCGAGTTTAAAATTTTGCAAGATTCAAAAAATTCAAGGTTTTTCGCGCGCCCCCCGAGCGGAAAAAATCGAAAAAAATGATTTTTTGCCGAAAAATTTTCGAGTTTAAAATTTTGCAAGATTCAAAAAATTCAAGGTTTTTCGCGCGCCCCCCGAGCGGAAAAAATCGAAAAAAATGATTTTTTGCCGAAAAATTTTCGACTTTAATATTTTGCAAGATTCAAAAAATTCAAGGTTTTTCGCGCGCCCCCCGAGCGGAAAAAATCGAAAAAAATGATTTTTTGCCGAAAAATTTTCGAGTTAAAATTTTGCAAGATTCAAAAAATTTAAGGTTTTTCGCGCGCCCCCCGAGCGGAAAATTCGAAAAAAATGATTTTTTGCCGAAAAATTTTCGACTTTAAAATTTTGCAAGATTCAAAAAATTCAAGGTTTTTCGCGCGCCCCCCGAGCGGAAAAAATCGAAAAAAATGATTTTTTGCCGAAAAATTTTCGACTTTAAAATTTTGCAAGATTCAAAAAATTCAAGGTTTTTCGCGCGCCCCCCGAGCGGAAAAAATCGAAAAAAATGATTTTTTGCCGAAAAATTTTCGACTTTAAAATTTTGCAAGATTCAAAAAATTCAAGGTTTTTCGCGCGCCCCCCGAGCGGAAAAAATCGAAAAAATGATTTTTTGCCGAAAAATTTTCGAGTTTAAAATTTTGCAAGATTCAAAAAATTCAAGGTTTTCGCGCGCCCCCCGAGCGGAATAAATCGAAAAAATGATTTTTTGCCGAAAAATTTTCGACTTTAAAATTTTGCAAGATTCAAAAAATTCAAGGTTTTTCGCGCGCCCCCCGAGCGGAAAAAATCGAAAAAAATGATTTTTTGCCGAAAAATTTTCGACTTTAAAATTTTGCAAGATTCAAAAAATTCAAGGTTTTTCGCGCGCCCCCCGAGCGGAAAAAATCGAAAAAAATGATTTTTTGCCGAAAAATTTTCGAGTTTAAAATTTTGCAAGATTCAAAAAATTCAAGGTTTTTCGCGCGCCCCCCGAGCGGAAAAAATCGAAAAAAATGATTTTTTGCCGAAAAATTTTCGACTTTAAAATTTTGCAAGATTCAAAAAATTCAAGGTTTTTCGCGCGCCCCCCGAGCGGAAAAAATCGAAAAAAATGATTTTTTGCCGAAAAATTTTCGACTTTAAAATTTTGCAAGATTCAAAAAATTCAAGGTTTTTCGCGCGCCCCCCGAGCGGAAATAATCGAAAAAATGATTTTTTGCCGAAAAATTTTCGAGTTTAAAATTTTGCAAGATTCAAAAAATTCAAGGTTTTTCGCGCGCCCCCCGAGCGGAAAAAATCGAAAAAAATGATTTTTTGCCGAAAAATTTTCGACTTTAAAATTTTGCAAGATTCAAAAAATTCAAGGTTTTTCGCGCGCCCCCCGAGCGGAAAAAATCGAAAAAAATGATTTTTTGCCGAAAAATTTTCGACTTTAAATTTTGCAAGATTCAAAAAATTCAAGGTTTTTCGCGCGCCCCCCGAGTGGAAAAAATCGAAAAAAATGATTTTTTGCCGAAAAATTTTCGACTTTAAAATTTTGCAAGATTCAAAAAATTCAAGGTTTTTCGCGCGCCCCCGAGCGGAAAAAATCGAAAAAATGATTTTTTGCCGAAAAATTTTCGAGTTTAAAATTTTGCAAGATTCAAAAAATTCAAGGTTTTTCGCGCGCCCCCGAGCGGAATAAATCGAAAAAAATGATTTTTTGCCGAAAAATTTTCGACTTTAAAATTTTGCAAGATTCAAAAAATTCAAGGTTTTTCGCGCGCCCCCCCGAGCGGAAAAAATCGAAAAAAATGATTTTTTGCCGAAAAATTTTCGACTTTAAAATTTTGCAAGATTCAAAAAATTCAAGGTTTAGTTTTTCGCGCGCCCCCCGAGCGGAAAAAATCGAAAAAAATGATTTTTTGCCGAAAAATTTTCGACTTTAAAATTTTGCAAGATTCAAAAAATTCAAGGTTTTTCGCGCGCCCCCCGAGCGGAAAAAATCGAAAAAAATGATTTTT
The DNA here is from genome assembly GCF_029784155.1 of Uranotaenia lowii. Taxonomy (NCBI): domain Eukaryota; kingdom Metazoa; phylum Arthropoda; class Insecta; order Diptera; family Culicidae; genus Uranotaenia; species Uranotaenia lowii. Next base: position 16,273 of record NW_026598971.1, read on the forward strand.
TGCCGAAAAATTTTCGACTTTAAAATTTTGCAAGACTCAAAAAATTCAAGGTTTTTCGCGCGCCCCCCGAGCGGAAAAAATCGAAAAAAATGATTTTTTGCCGAAAAATTTTCGACTTTAAAATTTTGCAAGATTCAAAAAATTCAAGGTTTTTCGCGCGCCCCCGAGCGGAAAAAATCGAAAAAAATGATTTTTTGCCGAAAAATTTGCGAGTTTAAAATTTTGCAAGATTCAAAAAATTCAAGGTTTTTCGCGCGCCCCCCCCGAGCGGAAAAAATCGAAAAAAATGATTTTTTGCCGAAAATTTTCGACTTTAAAATTTTGCAAGATTAAAAAAATTCAAGGTTTTTCGCGCGCCCCCGAGCGGAAAAAATCGAAAAAAATGATTTTTTGCCGAAAAATTTTCGACTTTAAAATTTTGCAAGATTCAAAAAATTCAAGGTTTTTCGCGCGCCCCCCGAGCGGAAAAAATCGAAAAAAATGATTTTTTGCCGAAAAATTTTCGACTTTAAAATTTTGCAAGATTCAAAAAATTCAAGGTTTTTCGCGCGCCCCCCGAGCGGAAAAAATCGAAAAAAATGATTTTTTGCCGAAAAATTTTCGACTTTAAAATTTTGCAAGATTCAAAAAATTCAAGGTTTTTCGCGCGCCCCCCGAGCGGAAAAAATCGAAAAAAATGATTTTTTGCCGAAAAATTTTCGACTTTAAAATTTTGCAAGATTCAAAAAATTCAAGGTTTTTCGCGCGCCCCCCGAAAAAATCGAAAAAAATGATTTTTTGCCGAAAAATTTTCGAGTTTAAAATTTTGCAAGATTCAAAAAATTCAAGGTTTTTCGCGCGCCCCCCGAGCGGAAAAAATCGAAAAAAATGATTTTTTGCCGAAAAATTTTCGAGTTTAAAATTTTGCAAGATTCAAAAAATTCAAGGTTTTTCGCGCGCCCTCCGAGCGGAAAAAATCGAAAAAAAAATGATTTTTTTGCCGAAAAATTTTCGAGTTTAAAATTTTGCAAGATTCAAAAAATTCAAGGTTTTTCGCGCGCCCCCCGAGCGGAAAAAATCGAAAAAAATGATTTTTTGCCGAAAAATTTTCGAGTTTAAAATTTTGCAAGATTAAAAAAATTCAAGGTTTTTCGCGCGCCCCCCGAGCGGAAAAAATCGAAAAAAAATGATTTTTTGCCGAAAAATTTTCGACTTTAAAATTTTGCAAGATTCAAAAAATTCAAGGTTTTTCGCGCGCCCCCCGAGCGGAAAAAATCGAAAAAAATGATTTTTTGCCGAAAAATTTTCGACTTTAAAATTTTGCAAGATTCAAAAATTCAAGGTTTTTCGCGCGCCCCCCGAGCGGAAAAAATCGAAAAAAGTGATTTTTTGCCGTTTTTGCCGAAAAATTTTCGACTTTAAAATTTTGCAAGATTCAAAAAATTCAAGGTTTTTCGCGCGCCCCCCGAGCGGAAAAAATCGAAAAAAATGATTTTTTGCCGAAAAATTTTCGACTTTAAAATTTTGCAAGATTCAAAAAATTCAAGGTTTTTCGCGCGCCCCCCGAGCGGAAAAAATCGAAAAAAATGATTTTTTGCCGAAAAATTTTCGACTTTAAAATTTTGCAAGATTCAAAAAATTCAAGGTTTTTCGCGCGCCCCCCGAGCGGAAAAAATCGAAAAAAATGATTTTTTGCCGAAAAATTTTCGAGTTTAAAATTTTGCAAGATTCAAAAAATTCAAGGTTTTTCGCGCGCCCCCCGAGCGGAAAAAATCGAAAAAAATGATTTTTTGCCGAAAAATTTTCGACTTTAAAATTTTGCAAGATTCAAAAAATTCAAGGTTTTTCGCGCGCCCCCCGAGCGGAAAAAATCGAAAAAAATGATTTTTTGCCGAAAAATTTTCGACTTTAAAATTTTGCAAGATTCAAAAAATTCAAGGTTTTTCGCGCGCCCCCCGAGCTGGAAAAAATCGAAAAAAATGATTTTTTGCCGAAAAATTTTCGACTTTAAAATTTTGCAAGATTCAAAAAATTCAAGGTTTTTCGCGCGCCCCCCGAGCGGAAAAAATCGAAAAAAATGATTTTTTGCCGAAAAATTTTCGAGTTTAAAATTTTGCAAGATTCAAAAAATTCAAGGTTTTTCGCGCGCCCCCCGAGCGGAAAAAATCGAAAAAAATGATTTTTTGCCGAAAAATTTTCGAGTTTAAAATTTTGCAAGATTCAAAAAATTCAAGGTTTTTCGCGCGCCCCCCGAGCGGAAAAAATCGAAAAAAATGATTTTTTGCCGAAAAATTTTCGACTTTAAAATTTTGCAAGATTCAAAAATTCAAGGTTTTTCGCGCGCCCCCCCGAGCGGAAAAAATCGAAAAAAAATGATTTTTTGCCGAAAAATTTTCGACTTTAAAATTTTGCAAGATTCAAAAAATTCAAGGTTTTTCGCGCGCCCCCCGAGCGGAAAAAAATCGAAAAAAAAATGATTTTTTGCCGAAAAATTTTCGACTTTAAAATTTTGCAAGATTCAAAAAATTCAAGGTTTTTCGCGCGCCCCCCGAGCGGAAAAAATCGAAAAAAATGATTTTTTGCCGAAAAATTTTCGACTTTAAAATTTTGCAAGATTCAAAAAATTCAAGGTTTTTCGCGCGCCCCCCGAGCGGAAAAATCGAAAAAAATGATTTTTTGCCGAAAAATTTTCGACTTTAAAATTTTGCAAGATTCAAAAAATTCAAGGTTTTTCGCGCGCC
>NW_026598972.1:0-18976 GCF_029784155.1 Uranotaenia lowii
GTTAGCATAAATTGAGAACTTATACTATCAAAATTGTATTTGGCTCACCTCCCTCTTCCTATGTACATACTCACTGAAAGGAGGATGGTGTATCAGCTCTGTTTGCTCTAATATTTCTCAAGTTATGCAAAAAAATGTTATGGTAGCCCCCCTTGCCCCCTTAATATCTTTCCGCTGAAAAAAGTGGGTCTTCAGCTTATAATAGAAACATTTCTCGTATCCAAATAACCTCACATGCCAAATATGGTTCAATAAAATTTAAATTGTTTTCATTCTTATTTACCGTAATTAAAAAACGAAAAAGTTTAAGAGGTTGTACATAAGCCACGACCGCAAGGTTAACGTAGAATTACGACAGCCGGTACTGTGTCAATAGGATATGTTTCATAATAAATTTTCATACTCGGAAAATGTTGATCGTTTTGACATGAATTAAATTTGTAGCTGCTCCGAAATCCAATGCAACTGAGGCAATGCGCCTGCAATTATGCAACTACAAACCTCAAGCGTTTTATCAAACGCTTCGGAGAAAAGCTTTAAAGATTCAGTATTATGCGTTTGATTTGAATAAGTAGGGGAAATGCGCACTAAGGGGTATACAAAAGGGGTCGTCATTGTACATTGGATGGAGATGAAAATTCAACAACAAATTTAACTTTAATGAAAAGCGCACTTAATACAAAATTATTTAGAGAATGACATTTTTTTCAAGTTTTTCCAATGGAATTTTTTGCTTGAATAAATATTATATGTCTGTTCTGGCCATGAAAAGCCATTGGTGGACTGTGGGTGCGGCGCTTGGCAAAACTACCACTGCTTGCCCTTTCCCCCTCAGGGATAAGGCTTTGACAACCCCTGATGGTTGCCAAACAGTGGAGGCAGGTCCGCAGACTGTCTGCCTGGGGGCCAAGGCCGGGACAATGTGGGCGCTCGGGAAAACTACCACTGATGGTTCGCTCCCCTCGTGGGATTGGACCTTGAGAGACAACCACGCATGACTGTCCCATCAGTGGAGGCAGGTCCTAAGACGCTGCCTGGCGGCCGAGGCTCGAAGGGATCTCGATCGCCTGGTTGACCGAGATCCAAAACTCTTTCTGGATGGGGGCTCTGAAAAGAGCCGATTGTGGCAGCTGGACCCGGGAGCAAAGCGTCGGAGCGAAGCACCAGAAGAAAGAAGCTAGCTCGGCTTACATACTATTTATTTCTCTCTTAACTTATTTACCATTATTTACACTTATATACACTTTTCACCCATCTTGGCGGTCTGACGGTTTGAATACGAATGACTACATACGCGTGGCAGCGCGCGTTTTTATATCATCGGCTTGTCGATTGCTGCTCGCTGATTGGCCCACGACTCTCCTCTCTTCTCTCGCGCTCTCCTTCTTACTTTCAGTCCGCTCGTCGGACTGAACATACTCGCCACCAGAAAGAATGTTCGGGAACGGTTGGCTTGGTTTTTGGGACATTCTCGTCGATGTTTCTGGAACGCTTCTGGAACATCGGAAATAGCAGCATGTGGGAATGCGCCGCTGCGTAATGTATTCCTCCACCTTATTGTTCGCGTTGATGCTTTTAGAAGAAGACTGCCTTCCTCTAATACTTCTTCTTCTTCTCGAATTGTATTGAGGAACATTCTCGACCTTGGGCTGCTCTTCCATCATTTGCTGATCGTTGATGTGGCGCGCTTGAAGAAGATCATTCTTGACTTGGTTGGCTGTTCTCCCCTCTTCTCGGATTTATCGATTGCTTGCTGAACCAATCTCAACCTTGATGTGGATTCCGGTAGTGCCAGCTCGTTCTAGATGATTCCATATCTCGATTTGCTCGTTCTCGTCGTCTTCTTGATGCTTACTTCCTTCATGCTCCGCTCGCCTGATTTGCTGCCCGGTCCACTCCACACACACTCATGACGGAGGTATTCCGTCGGAAAGTACCGGCTTCTACATCCGGCTCGAAGGACCATATGGAGAGGGTGGGCTGTATCACGGTGGGTGGCAAGAAAAACAACCACTGGCTGCCCGCTCCTCTTGTGGGATTGGACCTCACTTGACAACCCCTATGGTTGCCAAACCAGTGGAGGCAGGTCGGTAGACAGGCTGCCTGGAATGCCAAACTAATCGGTGGTTGCCACAGTAAACAAACTCTTTCGTAGTGGCTCTGAAAAGAGCCCTTTGGGGTGTGGCAACAGAGAACCGGAAGCAAGGAACTGGAGCAGCAGCACGAAGAAAACACTTTCACTTTAACTTCTCATATCTCTCTATTTGCTGTTCACTTTTCTATAATTTTATTTATTTACACTCTGGAAACTCTGGAACTTTCTCGAACAATCAGGATGAGCGATAACCCTTTCGCTCTCGCGACGCAATCGGCTCCGTCCGAGCACGACGACGATGATTCGAGCAGCCCGTTCCTGCTGGCTGCTGTTTCTTCTCCGGTTAGTTCTCTCTCGCTGCTCTCTCTCGGGATGCTCTCGTGTTGGCGGTTGAAAATTAACTGAACTTGCGCGACCGACGGGACCGCGCTTTTTATAATCTCGGCTCCTCGCGCGCTGCTCGCTGATTGGTCCACGACTCTCCTCTCTTCTCTCGCGCTCTCCTTTTTACTTTCAGTCCGCTCGTCGGACTGAACAATGTCAATGAATGGTGTCATACTCAAACTTCTGCACATTGGGCTTTTGGCCTTTTCGGTTCCTTTGAGTTTGATTTTCTCAAAGGAACCGAATGTTTCAAGTTTATGTTTATGTTCTAGCAACCCTATGCCAGGCCACTGCTGCACCAGTTCAACATGATGGTGGTGAAGCATAATGAGTGCTCCGGGTTTCAGTGAAAATGGTTTACTCAGCCGAGCATAGTTGTCCTCGTCGTCCTGATGAAGAACTTCAAACAGCAGAATCCTAGCAAGCGGCCTTCTCTCAACAGCATTGCACACATTTTTGGTCGCAACAACCGACCGACCTGGAGAAAGGCCAAAAACCAAATGAAACCGGGTCGGTGCAATCCTTGCTGTTTTATAACTTCGCATCTAGTGCAGTTTGGGTCGACGATCGGGGTTTTTTCGCTCGGGTGTTATGCGCACCAATTTGTATTAGCGCGTTATTAGTATTGGTGTACCAACACATAGCCGACCCAAAATGTTGTTCGGAAAAGATGTCCGTGAAAGTGGCGTTTTTCGTGACGCGAGATCCGTTCGCGAATTTCAATTTGCCCCCCTATAGTGTTGCCGTAAGACGTAATTCTACGTCAAAAAAAAATAATAGGAAAGATCAAAATATCATTCCTATACTAAAGATTTTACGCAGCTTTCATCATCACATCGCGTTGAACTCACTAAAAATTCACGTAAGTTGTACGTGATGTTCACCAAGCAAAATTCCTACTAAGGGAGCGTTCACTTATTTTATTCGTACAAGTTACGTGAAAATCAATTGGATAAACATTATGTAGTTTTTCACGTAGCAACTACGTGCAGATTATTTTGGGAGTAGGACACAGTCGCCGCGTTCAATCCGTTTTCTGCCGTACACATAAGAGCACCTGCAACGGTTCATACCTCAAAGCTTGTGACCGACATACTCTTCCGAACCCGTTTGTAGTGGGAAAGTCCATAGAGAAACATGCCGGTAAAATTGATGGAGCGTTTTTCGATCGTTTCAGAAAGTGGTAGGTCTTGGAGATACGAAATAGAGAACAGGGCAAGAGGCTACAAGAAATGAAGAAGTTAACCGATCATCCCAATCTAAATCAGCGAAAGTTCGTCTTTAGATGTACAGAAGTGATCGACATGACCGAGGCGGAATTGATGGCAGAGTTGCTATCGCAAAAAATCACCGAAGTGCGAAGAATTACAAAAAAAATCGACAAACGGTATAATCGGTACACCAACTTTAGTTTTGATCATCAACAGTACGATCGTCCCTGAGTTCGTGGATTTTGGCCTCCTCCGAGTCCGAACCCGTGTTTACATACCACATCCATTGCTATGCCGTCTTTGTTTCTCCTACGGGCATTCGAAGAACCGCTGCCCGAACGGTCGTAGATGCAGTATTTGCAGCACCTCAAAAAACGATAGCAGCAAATGCACAGGCTCCAAATTTTGTCATACGTGCGAATCACACGACCTTTCTCCATCCGAACACACATGCCCGAAATAGATTGAAGAATCCACGCCCTTCGAATCAGCGCAGAACAAAATTTGCCTCTTATCATAGGACGCCAACAAGTAAAAAACAACACAAATAAGAACAGTTATGCCAATATAATCCAATCACAAAACGACCCACAAACTCCACACCACTCGGAAAAAAAAACAGCAGCCACAACAACAGCAGCCACAACAACAGCAGCAACAACAACACTGGAAGAGAAAACATCAAAACTGCAGCAACCAGCGTTGCCAACCTTCCAGATTTTTCTGGAATCTTCCAGATTTTTATGTGTCATCCAGAAATACAGACCTCATGTTGTTTGATCCAGACTTTTCATAAATTATCCAGATTTGTCCAGAAATTTCTATAAGCTCCACGTTTTAATAAAAAAAAATACTATAACGATCAACTGACCGAGTTCAAGACAAACGTCATTCACTTTCATATAACACTTTCTCATCAAATCATCAAGAGGAACAACTTCAATGACTCTGTCATGAAGAATCGGACTATCTTGGACTATGTAAATGTTATTAACAGGAAACACCAATCGATGCTGTCGCTCACCGAATGTTTCCCAAACCTTATCAGTCGTGACATCGTTCAAGAAATTGATCAGGAATTCAGAGAGCTGCGGAACATCGACTTTTCGGATTACTCTTCAGACAAAAGAACCAATGTGGTTCTGCTTTGGAACAAGATCTTTACCACGACTACATGTACCGTAGAAATGGCTTTCCCGCATCTGATTCAGTTTATTCCAAGCCTTCTAGCTTTACCTCACTAGTCAGCTTCTGTCGAGCGCTTGTTTTCTGAGTATAATATAAATAAGACCAAATCAAGGAATCGATTGAACGTTTGGACCATGCGTGGAATATTGGCCACTAAAAACTATGTTAAGCTTAACTCTGAGGATAATGGACTGGTGAATGTTTCTGCTACTATTAAATCTAAGTACAATGTCGCAAAGTATGATCGGAAGTTATTACTATGTAACCATGTTGCTTGTTGTCAACCGTTATGTAAAAAGAATTAAATAAAATGTCATTTTTAACTATCCAGACAAATCCAGACTTTTTTATTGCCAACTTCCAGAATTTACTAAAAAAACACCTGGCAACCCTGGCAGCAACCAAAACGTGACCATACTACTTCGGCTACCGGACCACCAGCTATCCAACCGACAACTCGTTCACCCCCTTGTTTCTCCACCCGACTCCACGAACAATCGCATTCAAACCATTCAAACGACGAAAAAGAAACGCTTTTATTATTATTGTTGCTCCTGCCAGCAAGCTCGTTTTCAGTTTTTATTGCTATTGTTGCAAGCAAGTCGTTCCGGTCGTACCGGTTACTCAACTTGTACATTCACTCCCTTAAAATAGTCCATTCGAAGGCAATTTAGAGCTAGTAAATAGGAAATTAGCGTGGTAAGACGGTAATCGCTGGTCCACTGATGGCATGGGTTCGATTCCCATCTCGGTACTGGGTGTTAAATGTTAATCTTAAGTTGTTCACGTCATTTATTCAGTCTGTAAAGCCTAAATCGGCTAAGACGGTGTTTGTCTTTTATTCTTGATCATCGTGGATCGATGATGGTTAAATGTCAAATGATGATTGAACTGAATAAACCTCTTTGGAGATATAGTCTCGATCTTTCTGATCTGTGACTCCAAGCAAGACACACGTGTTTTATTTCGTTTTAGTGGCGACGAGCAAAATTAAAAATTACAAGTGGAAAATTTAGTGTTTAAAGTTGAAGTTGTTCTTCAATTTTATACGATCGGGTTGATTAGGAAGTGTAAGAGTTCTATTTGTATAATGTGAAAATCGTGACAAATAGTGTATTGTATGTTTTACTGAGGCTATAATACAAAGGAAATGGTTCCTTCGCCATTTTTGTGAGCTCAGTTATCGGAGGAAAAGAAAAGAATTTTTTAACAAAGGCAAGTGTGTAACATTGTTTTCTTGTTTGTTTTTTTATTTTTCCCTCAGCAGCTGGTCCCGCATCGGTAGCTCCGCATAGGTGGTCCTTCATCGGTGGTCCTAGGTTTGAGGTGGTTACCGGAAGTTCCGTTCAGTGGAGAGGTCCTGTGAGAGCTAAGGTCAGAAGTACCTGAAGGACCGTGGAACAGGAAACGGTTGAGAACACCAGGAGTAAACAGGTGGTTGTGTAAGCGCTTTTGTTCAGTTGTTTGGTTGGTCGTTGTGGAGCGGACGAATTCGATTATTCTCATAAGAATTGAAGCGGGCGAATCAAATTGATCGCCATTTTGAATCGGTCTTTTGGAGTAAGGTGGTTCAACTTGATTGGTGAGTAAGCTTTTTCTAATAATTTTAAATCGATTTTTGAATTGATTCATAATTAATCAGATGGCGAATATTATTGGTTCCATAGAGGCATACGTGCCTGGAACTTCTTTTACAAATTATGCGGAACGTTTGTCATATTTTTTCGATTACAACAAAGTCCCAGAAGAACAAAAGAAATCGCTTTTTATAACTTTGTGTGGTTCGACGGTTTTTGAAGAGTTAAAGTTGTTGTATCCCTCTAGTAACATAGCAGACCTAGCTTATAATGAAATTATAAAAAAGCTTAAGGAACGTTTTGATCGGGTTGATAACGAGATGATGCAGCGTTACAAGTTTTTTTTTTTTTTTATTTCGTATCTACATTTATTTGGCCTTTTGCTATAGCCCTATTCGCCAAGCTTCGTAAGAAAATACAGGTTAAATATCAATATTATTTAACATTATAAAGCTACAAAGTTTTTTCAAGATCACTATGTTTCTGTTATGTAACACTGTTGTAATATCCAATGGGAGTCTTCTTCTGGTCACGTAAGCTATAAGTTCATTTCTGGTTTCTTCAAAACGAGGGCACGTGAAGAATATGTGGTTAGGATCTGCCACAGGGTGACCACAGGTGACCACAGGGCTGCTGATTGTATGATTCGGTTCCGATGAAGATGCGATGGAAGTCTGGAGTGGTTACTAAACAGTTTGCTAAGTATCACAATTTCACGTCTGTTTAGATTAGATGTACTGAACCAGAGCGTTACAAGTTTAATACTCGTGTACAAGGCCCAGATGAATCATCGGAAAAATTTTTGTTGGCTCTCAAACTTCAAGCTGAATTCTGTGAATTTGGAGCTTTCAAAGAAACAGCTATTCGCGATCGCATAGTTGTGGGAATTCGGGATAAGGATTTACAATATAAACTCCTCAATGAGGATAATCTCACTCTTCAGATGGCTGAAAAAATGTTAGTAAACAGAGAGTTAGCGGGTAGTAGAGCTAGGATAATTAATGAAACCAACCAAGTTGCTTCGGTTAGGAACAGGCTTGGGCGTCGAGAGCATTTCATTAACAGAAAAGAAGTGAAAGACGATAGATATAACAGGGATAGAAGTAGAAGTGGCAACCGTTTTCGCATGGGCTGGAGGAGACGCAACAATAGCAGGGAAGGTTTTGATTCAAATCGACATTCTGGCTTGATTTGCAACTCGTGTGGAGAGCGTGGTCACATAAAGCGTAATTGTCCTGAGCGTTCAAAAGATGTTTCGAGATCAGTGAAGCATTTAAATAGTAATCCGTCTTCTTCTTCACAAATCAGCAATTATTTTGAGCGTCTTCGAGCAGATCTGCACTCTTCCTCTGATGATGATGATATTAATGATTCAGGTGAATTTTGTTGCATGATGGTATCGTCCAAAACTGTTAACAGTCCTTGTCTCCTGAAGATTTGTATTGATGGTAAAAACTTTAAATTTGAAGTCGATAGTGGATCGGCAGTTACAGTGATGAACGATTCGACGTTTTTTCGTTTTTGAAAAAGAATTTAAACAATTGCACGAGAACCTTGATTTCGGTTGATGGATCGAAATTGGATGTTCTAGGCAAAGCTTTAGTGGACGTATCCTTCCAAGGATTGAATAAAAAGTTAGATCTTTTGATTATTAAAAGTAACTTTAAATTTACACCTTTACTAGGACGAGATTGGCTCGATATATTTTTTCCTAAATGGAGAGAAAATGCCTTTCGAATGGAGAATGTAAAAAAAGTTACCTTTTCAGATGACTGTGAAAATACGTTGACTAAAATAAAAAATAAATATACAACCATTTTTCAAAAAGATTTATCGACACCCATAAAACATTTTGTTGCTGATCTTGTACTTAAAGAAGATCGGCCAGTTTGAAAAAGAGCATATGAAGTGCCCTTTAGACTAAGTGATAAAGTTGAGGAACATTTAAATAAATTGGAAGCAGAAAAGGTTATAGAACCTGTTAAAACAAGCGAATGGGCTTCACCAGTGATTGCAGTGGCAAAAAAGAACGGTGAAATAAGACTTGTAATCGACTATAAAGTGTCAATTAATAAACTTATCATTCCCAACTCTTATCCTTTACCTGTAGCACAAGATCTTTTTGCCAAATTGTCGGGTTCAACAGTTTTTACTTCACTTGACTTAGAGGGTGCTTATACTCAGTTATTGTTAAGTGAAAAATCAAAACGATTCATGGTGATTAATACCATTAAAGGTCTTTACCAATACAATAGGTTGCCACAGGGAGTATCCTCTAGCGCGGCTATTTTTCAGCATGCAATGTAATTTTAAAAAATCTAGAAAATGTCTCGGTTTATTTAGATGATATTTTGATTTCCGGAAAAAGTTTTGAAGATTGCAAAACAAAAGTGTTGATAGTGCTTGACAGATTGATGGAATTTAATGTAAAAGTAAATTGGTCTAAATGTCGCTTTTTTGTAGACAGACTTCCCTATCTGGGACACATTTTAACTGCAAATGGATTACTGCCATGCCCTTAAAAATTAGCAACTATCAAAAATGCGAATGTACCAAAAAATGTAATAGAACTGAAATCATTTTTAGGATTGGTAAATTACTATTCTAAATTTTTATCAAAGTTATCAACTAAACCTCACATTTTCTATAATTTATTGAGAAAGGATGTAAAATTCGAATGGACTAATGAATGTTTTACAGTATTTGAAGAAGTTAAACAACAGCTGATGAATGCTAAATTTTTGGAGTATTATGATCCGCAGAAGCCTTTAGTTGTGGTGACAGATGCTTCTGGTTATGGAATTGGAGGAGTTATTGCACACGAGATTAATGGTAGAGAGAAACCAGTTTGTTTCACTTCATTTACGTTGAGCTCTGCTCAAATGAAATACCCAATCCTGCATCTAGAAGCCCTTGCATTAGTTTGTACAATTAAAAAAATTCCACAAATTTTTATATGGGCAAAAATTTACTATCTACACCGATCATAAGCCATTAATAGGTATTTTTGGGAAAAACGGTAAACATTCTATCTAAGTTACTCGAATTCAGAGATACATCTTAGAACTTTCTATATACGACTTTGAAATCTACTACAGACCTTCGACGAATATGGGTAATGCGGATTTCTTTTCTAGATTCCCTTTACAGCAACCTGTACCTGATAGTTATGATCCAGATTTTATTAAGCGCTTAAATTTTTCTGAAAATTGTCTAGTGGATTTCAAAATTATTCAAGCTGAAACAAAAAACGATAAATTTTTGAAATCAATTATAAGATTTATTCAAGAAGGATGGCCAGAGAAATTTGGAAAGGAGTTTAGAGATGCATATGCAAATAAAGAAGATTTCGAACTGCTTGAAAGCTGTGTACTCTACAAAGATCGTGTAGTTGTGCCAAAATCCTTGAAAAACAACATTTTGAAACTTTTGCATATGAATCATGTTGGAATAACCAAAATGAAACAAGTCGCTAGAAGGAGCGTATTTTGGTTTGGATTAAATGTAGATATTGAACAGTATGTTCAAAACTGTGAGACATGTGTAAAATTGTCAGCATGTTCAAACAAAGTGATAAATCCTTGGAAACCAACTTTGAAACCGTTCAGCAGAATTCATGCGGACTTTTTTTATTTCGAGCATCAAATGTATTTGTTGATAGTAGACAGTCATACTAAATCGTTAGAAGTTTTTCTAATGAGATATGGTACGGATGCTGCCAAAGTAATTAAAAAGTTTATAAAGTTTTTCTCAACCTTTGGACTTGCAGATGTTGTAGTAACGGACAATGGTCCTCCGTTCAATTCACTGCCTTTTGTAAATTTCTTAGAAAAATATATATATATATATATATATATATATATATATATATATATATATATATATATATATATATATATATATATATATATATATATATATATATATATATATATATATATATATATATATATATATATATATATATATATATATATATATATATATATATATATATATATATATATATATATATATATATATATATATATATATATATATATATATATATATATATATATATATATATATATATATATATATATATATATATATATATATATATATATATCCGTTTCGATTCCCATATATACACTGCCGGCCAAAAGTTTGGGATCACCCACTAAAAAACATGCAAATTTTGATCGTTCATATCTCAGCCGTCTTAGGACATATTGCAAATCTTCTGATCTCATTTGAAAGATAATGAGCAATAGCTATTTCGGAGTTATTTTGCCTAAATATAATGTTTTAGTTTTGAACTTAAAACTTAACCTAAAGTTATAACATTTTCAAAAAATCGCACTCAATATTCAAAGCCGATCATCTCGGGAGAGGGTGGACCAAATCTCAAAATTTGAGTGGCATTAGAATCCCTATTCTGTACTTCTCAAAACACAATCAAAAAATTTTGTGAAAAAATTCAAGAATGTACTTTAAATTAATAAAATAGACACTTGAGTCATCGTCCAAAAGTTTGGGATCACCCCTTTGTATGGTGAAATTGGGATCATTCTTATAAAAACATGCAAATTTATTTTATTCATATCTTTCTCATCTAACATCGTATTGTGGATCTGAAGGGTTCATTTGGAAGCTTAGGAATCGTTGTTTTTTAATAAATTCACAAGCAGTGGTGGTAAATTTCGCCCGTCACGCTTGACCCGATTAGTTTTGTTTCATCAAACGACTGCCACTGTTCTCAATTGACGGAGCCTCACTACTCGCATGACGGATAAAGCACGACAACAATCAACATTTCTCCATCATCGACTGGCGAAGCTCTTTATGAAGAAAAACAGAGAGCACTTCAAAAATACCATGCTTGTTGTAATAGTACAAATTTAATCGAATGGAAAAAAACAACAGCTAAATTCCAAAAAGCAAAACTTCATCATATACGAGAAAAATTAAAGGAACTGTCAGCTTCAATAGACCCTATGAACATGAAGCAAAACTGGAAACTGGTGAGAGGTTTAAAAGGATCCCCAACAATAAATACAAAAAACAATTGCATAAAAGAACATAAACAGTTAGCTAACGAGTTTTTAATAATGAATTTTGGAGAAAGTAGAAGAGAAAACATTATACAACCGCAAGAAGAACCCCGAAATAACATTATAGACTTAGCCAAATGGAAATCTATAATAAACAAAAAACCAAAAAGATCCTCTCCAGGAACAGACCATCTAACATACGACATGCTAAGAGTGTTAGATTGGAAAACTTCGACAAAAATAGTGGAATGTCTAAATGAGATGTGGAGAAAGGGAAGTTTACAAGATCACCTAAAGGAAATTAAGATAATACCTATTCTGAAACCAGACAAACCACCAAACGAGGTAACTTCTTTTAGACCAATTGCGTTACTCTCTACCCTAACAAAAACACTAAACACAGCGGTACTAGAAGATATAAATAAAACTCTATACTCAAGAAACATTCTTCCTGTAACATCATTTGGTTTTAGAAAAAACATGTCTACAGAAAACTGCGTAACATACGCCACTAATTTTATAATGGAGAGCAAAAGACAGGGAATGACAGTAATTGGAGTATTTTTTGACTTCAAAAATGCTTTCAATTCCATCAATGTCAGCCAACTGAGAAACATAATGATGACAAACAACTTTAGTCCTGATAGCGTAACCTGGATATATAATTTTCTAGTGAATAGAAAAACTATCATCCAGACAGAAGAAGGACTAGTGGAACATGTGGTTTCTAGTGGACTTCCGCAGGGAGATGTTCTATCCCCAACCCTTTTCAACATTTATACCTCAAGCCTTCATGAAACAAATCTCGACCCTAACGAAACTACCCTCCAGTTTGCAGATGATTTCCTCAAATTGGTTAGATCAAAAAACGAAAGTCAAGCAATAATAAAAATGCAAGACAAAATAGAAGTATTTGTAAGAAAAGCCTCAAGACTAGGACTCGTTATAAACTGCGTAAAAACTAAAGCTATGATATTTAAAAACAGTGCAAAAGTTCTAAATCTTAAAATAAACGGAGAAACATTAGAGACAGTTAGAAATTATAAGTACCTGGGCATAACACTAGACCAAACACTAAGATATGGCATACACATAAAAACAATGATTAATAAAATACATGACAGACAGAAAATGCTCAAAGTAATCGGAAGCATAAAAAGTGGAGCAAACCCTAAAGTTATGATGCTATTCTATAAAGCTCTGTATGGAGGATATCTAAATTATGGTTCAATATTCTACGGAGGAGCAAGCAAGACAAATATAGAAAAATTGGAAGTGACAAATAGACAATGTCTTAGAATAGCTACAGGTTGTTCTAAATCGACACCCATAAATACGCTGGCAGCAATAGCAGGAGAAGGTCCCCTATACCTGAAGAGGATTTATTTAGCGAAAAAACGAATTTTACAACACATTTTCCGAAACGATCTGATCGCTCAACAACTACAAAGTCTAGACCAACACAGTACAAATTCCAAAAAACAAAACACTTTTTTGGAACAAATTTACCTAGAATATAAAAACGACTTTCAACAACTATACTTAAAACAAACAACGAGCAATGAAATAAACAACGTTTTAGTCTTGGACCAAATCCCACAAACACAAATAAGGAAAAAACAACAATCGGCAGAAACAATGAGAAAAGAAGTAATACACATGTTAAACACACAATACCCTACATACATACAAATTTATACAGATGCATCAAAACACGGTAATAAATGCGGAATAGGCATCTTCGAAGACGAAAACAACAGAAGAACAAGTATGCAACTGGACAACGAAGTTTCCATAACCACAGCTGAATTGATAGCCATAAAAACAGCACTTGAAAACATCAACTCAGAAACAACAAACAGAACAGTTATTCTCACAGATTCGCAAGCATCTTGCGCAATAATAAAGCAACAATTGGATACGAATGAGTTTGACGAACTGACCTTCAAAATTGTTAAACAAGCAGAATCGAAAAAGTGCACTATACAATGGATACCTGCTCACATACAAATACAAGGAAACGAAAAAGCTGACATAGCAGCCAAAGAAGGATTAACAAGTCCATGTATCTTAGTTAACAAATTACGATTCAGTGACAAGACATTGAAAGCGAAAAATGAATGGATCAATTCAATCGATAGATGGTACAAAAATTATGTCAACGAAAATCAAAAAGGATCAAAATTCTACAGATTCCAATCATCCTTTAACCAAAGACCTTGGTACTGGAATAGCAAACTAAAAAACACTCAAATTCGAACCATGAATCGAATATTGAGTGGTCATGATTACTCCCCCTACTGGCTCGGAATAATGAGAGTTCGCGATACAACTTATTGTGATCTTTGTGAACAGCCATTCACAACCGAACATATCATTCTAGATTGTATAAAATTTAACCATCTCCGCAACTACTATGATTGGGATAGATTTTCCAATCTTCTCGAACTATTTCGAGATTTCGATGAAAACCGTATGAAAGAGGTACTATCTTTCCTGGATAAAACGAAACTCAAAATTTAAAAACAATTGGCAACACTTCAATAACGTTAAAGTTTAGTCAAGTCAAGTAGTGGTGTTATAGAGTAGCATTCTCTGGCCAAAACATTAAAACGAAGAAGAAGAAGAAGAAGAAGACTGGCGAAGCTCCTACACATGGTCAAAATTTCTCCTGAGAGTGACTGGCAAATCTCTTCACACTTCGATCGGCTGCTGACGGCAGGTACAACTAATTGAACGACTTGCTGGCAGAGATCAACAATAGCAATAAAAAACTGAAAACGAGCTTGCTGGCAGGAGCAACAATAATAATAAATGCTTTTCTTGTTCCTCTTTGGTCGTCTTCGGCTTGCTGGCAGGAGCAACAATAATAATAAATGCGTTTCTTTTTCGTCATCGGTCGCTTGAATGCGATTGCTTGACTAGGTTATTATTTTAGCTTCAAATGAATGGGGAATGAATGACTGGCAAACGAAGTGACTGGTCGTTAAGGAAAAGTCAATTGAGTTTGACGGACCAAGAGGCTTCACAGTCACAGCTTCACGCCTCATGACGATGACTTTTGCCAAGCATGATTTTCAATCATACATATTTTAACATGCAAAACATACGGCGTTACAACTGGTACTATTCATGTTTCGCTCACTGAAGCACACTTTCTGTGGGTTGGTGGTTTAAGCATTCGTAAGATGCTAGTCATCATGTCCTCGAAAGAAGTACCTGAAGGACCCAATGGCCGCGCATTTAAGCAATGATGAATGTTCTCTGTGCCGTACAAAAATCGTTTTTTGTGCGATTCCGAAAAAAAAAAGCACTGACACGTAGTAAAACTTACGTTCTTTAAGGGAAGAATTTAAAAGTGAGAGTTTTTTCATTGTAAAGTCACAAAAAACGCGACTTTGTAAAAAGTGTTTGTGTACCAATGGCCGCGCACGCTTATGATGCTTGTTCCAATCACCGCTCACAAGTGTACCAATGGCCGCGCACTTCTTAATTTGGTTTAAACAGTGAATAAGGTATCCAAACAGTTAAAAATGCTGTTTACATGGCTCTCAGGCTCATTGCGATTATTCTCAGGTAAGGATTTTCAAGGTTCACACATCAAATACTGATTTGTCGTCATTGTTTTGTGATACTAGTCTAGTGCAAAATAAGTATGAGGCGCCATTTTTACAAAGCATTATTTTGCCGGAAGATATATTGGAACAATGTTTTCGGTCCCGATTTCGATGAATCATCACAAATTCGGCGAGCTGTCTGAAAATCCACAAGGAAACTGACTAACTAAAACGTAAACAGATCCGGATTGCTATCTAACCTCAAATTTCCAACACTTAGTAGCAATTTTTATTAGATAATCGTTTCTTCTGACACTTTTTCAAAAAAATGTGTATTTCCAGCGCCGGTTTTATGAAGGAAAACATTGATTGGAAAACTTGCCTGTAAATCTTATATAACCTTTGTGAAATTCCGAAGAAGTTCTCTATGTTTAACTGCTGATAAGTACTAGAATACTTTCCGTGCGCGGCAATAGAAACATTAAAAAATCAAGTGTACCAATGGCCGTGCACAACAATATTGTCATTTTTTCCGCAACAGAACCTTCAAACTGTTCACTTTTCTTCACAATTGATTCGTTATACAGCCACAAATAACTTACATTCGAAATTTTTTGCCAAGGTGCTTGAATTAAACACAAAAAACTGTATTTCAAAAAGGGACCCGTTTAGCTCACTTGCTAAGGACAACAGAAAAAATGGCATCCGACAAAAACGATGTTTGTTTTTATTTTTTCCTGACCTCAAAAAGCAGAATAAATTTATTTCTAGTATGGCAAGTGAAAGATACCTAGCGGAGGTATCCGAAAATGCGAAACATAGAAATTTTCGTTGTTGAATTTCGGAGAAAATAAAGATAAGAGTTGAAAGTGCGCGGCCATTGGTACTGCGCGGCCATTGGTGCTTTCACGGTACGCTTAGAGTTGAATAAATGGAATCTCTTCGAGGAAACATCAAGTTTCATTGAGATCCTGTAAATGTTTTTGTTCGCTTTCAAGTAAGACTAAAAATTAGACTATAAGCAAATACAAAAATTAATTATGTACTGTGAAATAACTTTTTTTCTTTTTTGATAGGAGTTTAACCAGTTAGGGTCATTCTTTCTCGCTTGTGGAATAATGGTAAATATCCTGCCACAAAAAGGAGCAGAACATTTACCGTAATTTTACAGGTCGAAAAAACCACAGGACCTAATTACATCACATCTATCACAGATCAAATCTTACGTCAAATACGACGTCTAAGCAAAACTGGTATTAAACTTAGATAAAAGACTAAGATAAAAGACAAATCTCATCATCACTAAGCAACGAGTCACATATTGTTCCCAAGACTTGAATTATGACTCAAGTCGGCCGAACACCAAGCAAATTAGAGCGTCCAATATGGACAAGGTTCAACGGAAATATCAAACAAGAATTTCCAGCTCGGGGTCATTCTGGCGGCCTGAGAGTGTTTCCCTTGGGTGGATTGAAAATGTAACAACGGTATTTTTAGCTTAGCTTAGCTTGATTGACTACTCACATCCACCTTTAATCGTTGAATCTGAAATGCTTCTCTTTTTTAAACCAATCTCTCAATAGCTTCTTCGAAGCTTTATTTTGATATATCATGTCTCATTATCATCATTTCAAATTCCACGATCGCAGGCGTGGCTCCGTAGAACACAATTCCACATCGCCAATGGTTGCTACTCCGTGATTGACCGAGGCCATCAGTTTTGTTCAGAGGTCAAATGAATGGTGCCTGGGATTGACAAAACATTCACAATGCCCAAAACTGATGCTCTCTCTTTACACATCAATAACGGCGCCGGCCACGTTCTAGTAGTCAATAGATAGGTTTGGAAAACAGAGAAAGGGATGAAAGAAAAATGTTGCGCTTTAGGACCGAGGTCACCTCTGCATCCTAGCAAAACAATTTTGGGTTGGAGGTTTGGGTGAAAGGATATGATTAGGGGACACTTTTGACTAGTGTAACGATCTAAGTTTTCTACCATAAATTCACCAACGCCTCTACTGTGTCATTGAAAAGATCTTGTTTCTGATACAAAAGTATACAGTTATGTCAATTATCTTATCGCTGCAATGATAAGTAACAAATACAAAATTTTCAGAATAAAAATCATTTAAAATTCTTTTGTTTCACATAGGTTGGCCACTAGATGTTTAACGTTTTGTAATTATTGGAATTTTAAAATATTTTACAAAATTTCACTTGATAAGCTTATGCTGCTGTAACTTCACATAAATCTTTGAATCTCGTTTTGTACAATTTTTTCAAAGTCTTTCATTATCAAGTTTTTATAAATAAATTTCTACTGAAAATAAGAAATCGCGAACTGATTCCTCAGTTATCTCACGCAAGCTCTTTGAGTTTTTCCGGATTGCTTCGAACAAATCTCATATGTCAACTTTATTTAGCATATTTCTATGCAAAAAATGTAACAACGGTATTTTTTCCCAAAAACTTACCTAAACGATTGTGTAAGTTTCGCTAGTCTTGGAGGCGGACAGCAAACAAGTTCACCCTTTTCTTTGCGATATTTTCGTCGTATTTCTTCTGATTTAGATTTATCTTCCTTGCTATAGTGGTAAAAGTACATGTTGTACCAGTCGTAATATTCCGTTTTTAATTTATACACTCCTTTTTTGTCTGATTTTGTTGGTTTTTCGAATATTGCGACCTCTTCTATGACACTTTCCATGCCTATATCGTTGCCTGAATCCTCATTCAATGCCCGGTTGAGCTCTGAGTGCGAAAATGGTTTAATACAGAGAAGATGCACTATTTCATTTTTCATTCGATCTTCTTCGGTCACCATTCCAATCCCGGGCGTATGGCGTTCCCCAATTATAACAATAAGGAGTTCTAAAAGTTCATCAACCATGTTGACTATTTGCCGTACACAATCTTCCTCAGGATTTACAGCATTCGAAGGTTCATAATTTTCATTAGTCCATTCAATCAAGTTGAATTTATTCAAAACATGGATTAAAAATTCATTGCTTTCTATTAGCGATGCTCCGATCTGCAATATGATAATGTCTCTATCCAGCATTTCGTAACGGCATTTCACGTTTCGATAAAAGTAAAGCTGATTCAAGAGTGAATATCCATTTCTTCTCCACATCCCTGCGTATACTTGAGATATCATCGTCCTAGTACATAGAACGGGTTCAATAATTTGCTCCGGTGTTGGCCTATTTGTAGAAGGCGATACGACATTATCAAAGGACAGGTCGAATTTTTCAAAATGCAGATATAATCCAGCCAGTAGACGAGTTAACGGTAAATGAATGGATACCGGTTTTGATGAGACATCATACATCAAACAAGATGCACTGTGATCGATTAATTCTCGAACTTCAACTTTGGATTCTGCTACTATAAATTTTATCTCAGTTAATGCGGCTAACAGCATGCGATAAACTTTAACAAGCACTACTTTATCAGTGCTGCACCATTCTATTACTAAGGATATTAAATGTGATAATTTCAGATGGAGGGTAAATGCTGTTTCCCATTCAGGTTCGTATTCCATATGTTGTCCTATTTGTCTGGTCACTGCGTCCATCCCCTGCATACACTTCAGTAAGCGTATCAAAATCTGAACTCCGTGAATAAATCCTGTTCGTAGTTCTTGAGTCCAGACTTCCGGTTTGAAACTTAGAAGATATTTCAAATCGATCAAAATATACGAAGATCTCTTGAAGACGTTTAATGTCGAAGTATTTTTTGCGAATTGAAGCTGCTTGTTTTTCACGTATTTTTCAATGGACTCCGAGTAGAAAGTGTGCATCAACTTAAACAAGGCAAGCTCGTTTGCTATCAGATGATGTGCTATACTGGGAACAGTAAATAACTGAACGCTCAAGGAAACAACTGAAAACGAATGATAGTTATCATCGCGAATGAAATCTTGAAT
>NW_026598973.1:0-18973 GCF_029784155.1 Uranotaenia lowii
AAAACAGGATCTTGTTCACTCGCAAACAAACGAATGTTGAGAGTGTATCAGACAAACGAACAGACTCGTGCCGTTTCAGCAGACCGATCTTTGAAGGGGATAAAAAGGAACACGGAAGTTGTTCCACTCATTCAGCGTATCTGTTGCTAAAGGTCGAAAAACATAAAATCACTGAAGCGTAAGGAAATCTATAATAGGGACATACGAAAGAAATTTAAAAATTAACAAAAAACAGCACCCATAAGGGAAGGTATCAAGTTACCGAACCGTGTGTCTACTTGCACCCAGAAGTAATCTGGAGAAACCTTAGCTTTGGTGGCCGGTGGTGGATTGAACAGCTGTTTGGGTCCTTCAAAGGGCCAGACATGTTGCATGATCCATATGGGTTCCGCACCTTTCGTTTAAGCTTTTGGTAACGTGACGCAGCCAACCGAGAAACCAGAAGCGAAACAGTGTACCAGGGTTATTCAAATTTTGTGTTTCAGTAGGGAAAGTATCTTAAAAATTTGTACACTACACTTAAAAAATTATTTTTGTTTCTATATATAGGGAAGAATGAGGATACTTGATCCCTGGGGATACTTGAGTCCTTAGCTATATCTCGAAACTGGAATGTTTTACAAAGATCAAATGTTCTAGAAAAATGTGCCAAAATTAGCAAAATAACAATGCTTGTAGTTTAAATTTTTTTTAACAAAATAATTGTTTGAGTAATTGAACATTGTTTGAAAAATTTCACAAAATGTAACTTGAAGATCTTTTTTCATCACTTTAAAATGTTTCTTACATGGGAAAATTATCAAAAAAAAAATATTTTTTACAATGTATCAATCGTTCGAGCGTGAAATGAACTTCATAATGCCATATTTTCAAAGCAATGGAAAACTCTCAACTTCTTTAAGAAAAAGTTTTCTAACATGTTGATTAAGGGTACAATTGATCCCCCTTTTAAACGGCATATTCTTCTTCTGAATTGATCGTTATGATTGCTGATTACGAAATTACTAATATTTATCCAAAAGCTAATATTTATCAAACAATTGTCTGAAGAAAAGAGCAAAAATAATTAATTTTCTCTTAATTATAAAAAAAGCGCCTTTAAGTATGCAATGTTTTAAGCGTTGAGACGAAGTTATAGAATTTTTTTCTTATGTCTGCTATAAATTGTGAAATGAGAACAAACATGACCAAAATAGTCAATTAACATTCTATCTAGGGGTTTTGTTTGATTTTTATACAAGGATTAGGGCTTCCTGAATAAAAGATCAAGTCTCCTCCAATAGGGGATCAAGTCTCTCCTAACTTCAGAAAAATCGCATTTTTTTACTCCCACGAAAATGCTTCTAGTTCATCAACAGGTTCAAGTATCGTTCTAATTTTTGGAGTATAGAAACTTGAAGTTACAAGCTGTCAGAAAATGTCAAAGACGACGAGTTGCTAAATTTTTCCAAAAAGATATGGTGAAAATAAGAAAAGGGGATCAAGTATCCCCACTCTCCCCTACAGATAGCAAAAAAGTTGAAGAGATTACCACACGACCGTAAAGTTAACGTAAAATTACGACAGCCTAGCTTATATCTTACCAATGAATTTTTCGCTTTAATTTAAAATATTGCAATAAAGTTGGTGTTTGCAGTGATGAAATCAATTGAACATTTTTGCGGCATCCCGTTGGCTCAGTGAATCCATATTGTTGGAGGCACGAGAAAAAGAATGGAGTCCTTTTGCGTCGATAAATTTCGCTGGTCTGCCTGACTACCTTGCTTGCGAGTAGTTGTTGGCGTTGGGGATTTAAAAATATGGTACTTTTTGGTAACACTTTTAAAGTGTTGTACTGTATACTTTTTGCCAAGATTTTTGTGTAGTTCGTAGAACTGTACAATCCGCTCGCGAAACGTTTCTTGTTTCGACGGCATTTTGAGCAAAACTGGGTAAATATATAGAAAACGAAAATACTGGCGAAAAGTGGAAAAAAGCTAACACATACACACTCCCATGTTTCCCTAAACTTGTTTTGTTTGAGTATTGGGGCCTCTAAAAAAATCCTAATTTAAGATGCCACTTGGTAGAGACACTCACGACGGGTGAAGAAATTCTGTCAAAAAATCTAAAAGGCGTACTTCACCCTGAACATTTTTTTTCCAAGTACATTTTTCAGTTGAAGAAATAAATTAACCGTTGTAATGGGAAAATTCTTTGTCTCAAAAGGTATTAAAAAATAAGTGTTAACAAACATGTCAGAAAATTGGATTGCCTTCGGCGAAATTAAGTCAACTAAACATGCCAGATTGCCCGATTTTATCCAGACTTGCCTGGATTTTTAATAAAAATTTCCATACAACTCCGGCTCGACTAGACCCGCATGCTCGGTTTCTTTTTTGTAAAACTGCCTGGATTTTTTGAGGTTTTTTTTTGCAAAACTGAGCATGAAACCAAAATTTAGTGACGGCAAGTTTTGATGTTTGGGTGCAAAATCGAAATGTTTAACTAATTAAGGACCGCAAGGAAATCTAAGCCAAGAAGCGTCGAAATTCGTAATTTTATCACAAAACTCGCTGGAATAAATTTTACAAATTAAGTATGTTTGAGTTATCGAACGTGTTATGTTCAATTTTGTTTAAAAGAATTTTACAAAAAAATTAGAATATTTGAGTTATACTTCATACAGCACATTCGCGGCAAGTGAAAAAATGGGATTTCTCTTATTTGGTCCAAATATGTTTACATCAAAATAAAAGATATATAAAATGTTTTTATTTTGTAAAAATTTATAAATTTAATGATCCTGTTAAGTTTAGTGCACGTAAGAAACAGCCTGCCATCAGTTATTAAAGCGATCTGGATATGTGAAAATTTGAAGAGGAAGCCGCACATCCGATAGATACCGCAAGAACTTCCGACAAATAGATGATGCACGAGAAATGACAAGCTGAAAGTAGCGGAAAATTTATCAGTAGCTGAGTATTTTTATATCTTTTTAAACTTTGATATTCATTGATTGATAGAATAGTCGGTTCCGCGTGACTTTCGGGTTCATGACTTCTTTTTCTAAAATGTTGCATGTGAATTTTGCTACCTTATACTTTTTACGTCGAAAGATCAGTCAAAAAGATATCAACGAATTTTATTTGGGTATTGACTAGTTTTTTCACTAGGCGGTGGACAGAAAATATTAAAAGTTTGTATATTTCCTGCCTTTTCTTAGCGGTTACCAAAATATTTTTTCATGAATTTGTTCACATATTTGGAACGTTTGGACCGTTGCCAAAAATGGACCTCAAAAGTTGCTTCAAGGCCCCCGAAAATATAACAAGGATAAATCCCCAATCTATTTCCCGGAGAATCCTGAAAGCAGCTCGGACCGCTGTCCAGGAATGGAGTTTTGTCTCGTTGTTTCAAGATTTGAAGTGGCATTACAGGTTCCTTCATACTTCATGGTTGTAAGCATCTACTCGGGTTAAAACAAAACATCGGTAAGCTCTTTCCATTTTATTTGTTTATTTGTGAATATTATATTTTTTTTATTCATCAATCCTATCTGTCAAGTAGGATTTCCCATCAAAACAAATAACCTTTCCTTTTCCTGTCTGAAACAGCATATTTATATGTAGGGTCGTATGAGTTCTCTGCACCTGAAAATTTTATTTAGCTGATCAGACTATCTCTATATGATTACATTGACTTGTCACGGTGTACATTGTGGTACCAAACTGATTCTCAATAACAACTCTTGAAATGAGTATTGAATCCAGATAGTCATTTTGGCATCTTGTGTTGGGCTTGATTATATTAGTTGTACCTTGTGTATCAGCCAATACAAGATGTGTGTAGTCACCCTATGCTATGCTATGCTATGCTATGCTATATGTTTACATCAAAATTGAAAAAAAAATGATGTGAAATAAATTAAAGGTAAACCAAAGGTATGTGCTTCGACAAAAAAAAATGGAATTTAAATGGTATTAATATACATACAGTACCGTTCATAATTGTATAGAAATTGGAAGCCAGCGCACTGTCACTTCGACTTTGAACTTCCATAACTTTTGACTCTGATGATATTTTTTGATCAAATTTTTTGCGTTAGATAGATCAACTATCTCACTATTATATCACAAAATTTGAGCTTTCTGGAGTTTGTGTGGCCTGAGAAACAGTAAATCTACGAAAATAGGACTTTTTGGACTTTTTTCAATCAAACTGCAATATCTCTGAAACGACGCTACATTTTTTATTGAAATTTTGCACAGTGATTGTTGAAATATGAAGCTAGCATGTCTGAAGTTTTCGAAAAGTTCTATCGATGAAATCAAAAGTTACGCGAGGTGCAATATTTCAGGCATGGATCTATAAATGCGATTTCTATAGAATTTTGGACGAATGTTTCCATAGGAAAATCATATTCTCTGTTTAACAACCAATAAATCTATTTAAACCGAAAAATCACAACAATATCGCGAGATTCTGATTTCAAAACACAAATAGATCATTTATTGCATTTTTCCATTTCTTCATTGCTTTTGCCAGACATTTTTTGTCTGATTGGTGGAGGAAACGATATTGTTCTCATGAATCGTCCAAAATTCTATAGAAATTGCATTTCAAGGTTCATGCCTGAAATATTGCACCACGCGTAACTTTTGATTTCATCGATAGAACTTTTCGAAAACTTCAGACATGCTAGCAATATATTTCAACAATCACTGTGCAAAATTTCAATAAAAAATGTAGCGTAGGTTCAGAGATATTGCAGTTTGATTGAAAAAAGTCCAAAAAGTCCGATTTTCGTAGAATTACTGTTTCTCAGGCCACACAAACTCCAGAAAGCTCAAATTTTGTGATATAATAGTGAGATCATTGATCTATCTAACGCAAAAAATTTGATCAAAAAATATCATCAGAGTCAAAAGTTATGGAAGTTCAAAGTCGAAGTGACAGTGCGCGTGCTTCGTATTTCTATACAATTATGAACGGTACTGTATGTAGTATTTTTTAATTTCTCGAAAAATGTTCAAATTTTGCTCAGGTTTGCTTGGATATTACTTAGTTTTTGGATAAAAAAATTTGAAATCTGATACGGTTTTTATAAAGTCTTTGAAAAGAATTGCCCGGAATAGTCTAGTCCGGATATGTGCAAAAAAAAATCTGGAATGTTTTACATCACACTAGACCTAAGACATTAACTCATGGCCGTAGGAACAGGACGAGGAGATGGTGTTAAACTCTACACTCAAAATTTTAGATTGCTATTAAAGTTTGGATGATTTCGTAAGGATATTTGAGAACAGGGGGAGGGGGGTTTCGAAATTCATGTTTAGATAGAAATAATAACAATACCAAAAATGCTCAATAAAGCCGGTAGGTCAAATCACTTCAAAAGCATAGAAATTTTGCTTTAAACTTACTAATTATAAATATTTTTGAAACTTTTCATAGATCAACTCAAGAAATAAGTAAAACCTTTATAAACTTTCAAGTGAGTCCTGACAATGCAAAGTGTAGAAACTGTGTTTTTCTTTTAAAATTTAATCAAAATCATGTTTTCTGTAAACAAAAATTCAGAACTTACAAAAAAAACAAACTTATTATAAAATATTTCAATAAATTAAAATACTTTGACCATGACTTGCGATCGATTTATTTGAAAATATCAGAAAACTAAACTGTAAAATTCTAAACTGTAAAAATGGTTTTATTTAATTAAACCTTTTTCTTTGAATTGCTAGCTTCAAAAAAATTTGAATAAGGATTTTGGAAACTAATTCACTTTTTAAATATTTGGATGATAATTTTTATAACAGTTAAAAAATAATGAAGGAAACCATCCTAAATTTTTGTCTCATATTCAGATTTTATGATTTTAAACTAAATTCTTATGCAGAGAGTGATCTGGCGAATGTAGGATGCCCGAAAAATAAGACCTAGTAAATTGGAGAATTATTATTCATAAGATTATGTCGTGAGACGGAATTCATGTGAATAAAAAATCTTAAGCAGATATCAAACAAATCTCAGCTTCAATCTGGCGATCTTGAGTAAAAAACTCTGAATCATCTTCTTTTAATTTTATTTCAGTGCCACAAGTCAAATTAACCCATTAATACATGGTGTTGTTTCAAAATAAGACTAATTAAAATCCAAATATCTCGGAAACGCGTGAATATGGTTGAGAATTTATTTATTTTTTAAAAATGTGGTTTTTGGCAAATCGCTGTTATGTCTCCAAATTTTTAAATTGAAACAAATATGTTTATTTCAAAAAAATTTTCACCTAAAAACAATAATTGAAAGAAACTTGTAAAATCGTATCGAAGAAAATCAAGAATTTCAGAAATTATTTTTCAGCTATGAAGTACCACAACTCTTAATAAACTCAAATGTATGGCTTCCAATCTGTTCAGATATGTTAATCGAATAAAAATGGTAAGGAAGAGTGGAGAATCATGGACCACTATTTTCTATGCTCCATAAAGAGATTTAAAAATTAAATTTTTGCACTACTGAGAGAATATTTCTGATTTACCTAATGAAAAGACTAAATTTGTCGTAATTTGGTATAGAATCACAGAAAATCTTCACAGATTTTCTTTGGATCAGATATAGAATTGCAATAAAGATTTTGTAAAGAACACAAAGGTTATTTTGATAGTTTTGATGATATGACATGTTGGTATGAAATCTTAAATCGCCCACTTATGTTAATTACCAAAATGAGGAAAGTCATATCCGCTTATATCCAAGAACAAAAGTATTTCACTTGTTAAATATTTTTAATTTTTTTCCCACAAATTAATTGCCAAGGAAGTTAACGGTTTTGACCAATTTTATAAAATTATTATATTTTCTGTTTTCTGTTTTTTTATACAACTTTATCTTTGACAGAATTGAAGAAAAAAACTCCATCATCATGTGCTCATCTGTAACCATCCGATTTTTGTATTTGCTTTTGCCGACTTGCTATAATTTATTGATTTTGAATTTACAAGGCTTTAAAAGAAATACTTGAAAATTGTATTTTAAACTAGAACAAAATCTATCTTTGAAAATGCTTACATTTCTTAAAAAAAAAAAGTCAGCCATCTGAATGATTGGGGGATGAATCCAAACAAAAACATGCGAATTGCATATTACAAGATAGCGACATATCACTATTCCCGGTTGATTACCTTATGTTAGTCGAAGGAAGGTTTTATTGTAGATTTCAAAATTCGTAAGACTTAGTCAGTCAAAAATTTACCTTACCCCTACACAACATGTTTAAACATAAATAATTTAAATAATTAAATTCAAATTTATTTGAGCTTTTCAGAATTATTTGCACACGTAACCGGGCCGGGAAATTTAGGGCAATTTTGTTCTAAACAAAGTGAAAGCTGGGTAATTGATTTAAACTTTTCATTCCAAAGTACGCTTAATATCCAGACAAATCTGAGCAGATTCCAGGCATAACTAAAGGAAAAATGATTATAAAATTTAATAGTATTTATATGTCAAAACACATTAGGAGCGTTCAAGTCGTTTAAGGCATCGGAACTTTTTTTTATCAAACAAATTTTGGAGAAAAAAAAACGTCTTCGGACGTAAAAATCTAAATCGAATTTGAGATTTTTGTTTAATTTACCAAATTATTTAACTCTGCAAAATCCGAGCAGTTTTCTCCAATACCTGGGCATTTGGGATGGGCCGAACTTGTTTCGATAATTTCATTGAAAATCCTGGCAATGGAATGCTAATTCAAATTTTGGAATAATATTGATATTTGAAAACATATTTTCAAAATTTAAACTTGAATTCAGGTTCAAAATTCATATAAGCTTGTAAATGAGTTAAACAATCAAGATAAAAATATTCAAGATGCCTATTTTGTTGAGGAATACAAATCGCAACAGATAGCAGATGTAAAATTTTGATTGTTGAATCATTTTCAAAATTTCAAATTTTTAATCAATGTCAGTTTCTATACACAATTCAGCTGGGAATCATAATGATAAGGAAAAATTTGATGGAAATTTGCAAGTGTTGTTTATTTAAAAAAATCTGATTTTTATTTAAAAAATCATCTACAGGATTTTATGAAAGGAATGGATATTTTAAATATTGGTGATAAAGAAACGTGTAATCTTCACATAAAAGAAATCTGCTGGGAATGAAATATGGCATAGGTTTATTGATGAACTTTATAATAACAAATATTTATATTATTGAAATTTGTTTTCAAAAGTCAAATTCCAAACGAAAATCTTAAACTTCAATCGAATTTGCAAGAATCAAGTTAGAATCGCAAAATTTTCAGCTCTCACTTTCTTTTTGAACATAAATAATTTTCAAAGATGGATGAAATGTTTGAAGTTGTTCAAAAAATTTGTTGTTGAGTGTAATGTATTTACTTAGCGTTTTTTATAGAGCTGAGTTTTTTTTTAAAGGTAGTTTAAGGCTCTCCATAAAACTTTCTCTTTGCTCAAATCATAAGCCTCAATGAACCAGATTCTTAAGAAAATTCAAGATTTTCAACCATTGATGAAACTTATTGCTTCATTATAATAATTCAGCTTAGCATTTTAAAGATTGTAGGACATATTTTCATACGTGATGCTATAATGCGACAAATGTAAATTATAATATAAGAGAATTGAAAGGTGAACAATCAAATAAGTAACAAGAATATTTTTATAATTTCTTCAACACAACAGAGTAAATTATATTATTGTTTTTATATAATTAGTATTCTATTCATTCTTCAACTCTTCTTACTTTTTTCCATGATCCTGAAAATGTTTTACTACCAAAGTTTATTTGTTCTTAATTTTAAAGAGGGTTAACTGTTTTGCTTGTGAATATATAATCACGGAATTAGTTCATTTTTTTCTGTCGTACCTTTCTGTTAAAGTATTATCAGAGAACCCTTCTGAGTGTGTTCCCAGACCCAGGTTTCCAAAAACAATTCCAACGCCAATACGTTTTCCCTTTCGTTTTCATCACGTGCCAAATCTGTAATAAATCCCGGCCCAAAACCCCATTAAGACACGACTGAAAACCCCCGAAAACGAGAATCAAAAGCAGCTTTGTAGGTAGCTCTATAAAAACCATTATTGTTGTCGGTCGCCTTCAACCGACTCCTATCTAATCTGTTGTGACACATATTATGCAGAACAATCGACTTATTACAAGGACTTTTCCCATCCCATTCATCGTTTCATCCCACCAAACGACCAAATCGTGTGAGTGAATGAGTGAGGTTTTCCAGCAAATTTTCTACAAACCAGAATGGGCTGGATGGCGTGGTTCATATCTCGCGCATTCCGGAAAAGACAGACCGAAAAAAAACAACAGAAAACTCCTGGCACGGGCAATATGTAGGGTGGGATTGATTTTCCCACAATCTCACACGGTCCGATCTTTTGTCATCGTCATCATCACGAATATCATCATGCGAGGACGATGCCATCATTGGCATTGTCATGGCTCTTGTTGCTGTTGGATTAAGTCTGCCAGCAGCTGCCTGAAAGAGCCTTCCGTGAGAAGCCGTCAATGACAAAAAAAACCTCCATTCGGATATGAAGTTGACTTCATTCATTCATAGGAACGATTCCCTGTTGCGTCCGGAGGATTTGTGAGGAACAATTTTGGCACCGAAAGGTTTGCGTTGCGGGATAAAAACAACACAACAGGAGCAAACACAACTACCCCGCGCCGTTAGGAATCTCACATAGCGTAGGAGCATCGATTTCGGGAACCTCCATTCAGCATCGATCAGGGTGCTCTCATCGTCATTCTCTTGCCGGCACACTGAAAGCTTATCAATCGGCTGCTGCTGGTGATTTTTATTGCGGTGACACTTTTCAAGAGAACGAAAACCGTCCAGAAGTTAATCTAGACTCCGATCAGGAAAGACAAATTCAGAAAAAAAAAACTGTTGAATGGAGGCTGCGGATTTATTGTATTTGGAGGTTTATGTGAGTAAACGTACGGTATAGATTAGATGAATCATTACCGAGCCATTGACGAAACAAAACTGTGATAACAAATGAGGAATGATTTTTGGATTATGAAGCTTTTCTGAGGTATTAAGAATATTTTCAGTAAACACTGTTGTATAATGTTTAAACTTGTGATTATCTTCGTAGAATGACACGAAAAAGATTGCAAGAAATGCTAAAGTATGGACCCATGAAGTTCGTTTAACAATCTTTAAAAAAATCTCCTTTTAAATCTTAAAGAAAAGTAACAGATATTTCGGAAACTGATTTTATACAAAAAAAAAACTAATGTAGCTTTTTTAAATTTAAAAATATACTTTCCAAAATTTAAAATCAAAAATCAAAACTTCTGAATATTTGGGGAGCAAAATAATCAAAATAAATTCAATATTTTGTTTTTTCGCACGTTTTATGTTCGCATGGATGATAACTGCCAAGGGCATTTCATTAACTGAGACATACTACAAATATTTGACATATCAAAATAAATTCGAGTTGAAACCAAAGAAGGGTTAAAAAAAATTTATATTTTTTATAATTTCAATAACAAAAATGACAAAAATGACAAAAATGACAAAAATGACAAAAATGACAAAAATGACAAAAATGACAAAAATGACAAAAATGACAAAAATGACAAAAATGACAAAAATGACAAAAATGACAAAAATGACAAAAATGACAAAAATGACAAAAATGACAAAAATGACAAAAATGACAAAAATGACAAAAATGACAAAAATGACAAAAATGACAAAAATGACAAAAATGACAAAAATGACAAAAATGACAAAAATGACAAAAATGACAAAAATGACAAAAATGACAAAAATGACAAAAATGACAAAAATGACAAAAATGACAAAAATGACAAAAATTACAAAAATGACAAAAATGACAAAAATGACAAAAATGACAAAAATGACAAAAATGACAAAAATGACAAAAATGACAAAAATGACAAAAATGACAAAAATGACAAAAATGACAAAAATGACAAAAATGACAAAAATGACAAAAATGACAAAAATGACAAAAATGACAAAAATGACAAAAATGACGAAAATGACAAAAATGACAAAAATGACAAAAATGACAAAAATGACAAAAATGACAAAAATGACAAAAATGACAAAAATGACAAAAATGACAAAAATGACAAAAATGACAAAAATGACAAAAATGACAAAAATGACAAAAATGACAAAAATGACAAAAATGACAAAAATGACAAAAATGACAAAAATG
Source organism: Uranotaenia lowii (assembly GCF_029784155.1). Taxonomy (NCBI): domain Eukaryota; kingdom Metazoa; phylum Arthropoda; class Insecta; order Diptera; family Culicidae; genus Uranotaenia; species Uranotaenia lowii. The sequence continues at coordinate 11,226 of NW_026598973.1, forward strand.
ACAAAAATGACAAAAATGACAAAAATGACAAAAATGACAAAAATGACAAAAATGACAAAAATGACAAAAATGACAAAAATGACAAAAATGACACAAATGACAAAAATGACAAAAATGACAAAAATGACAAAAATGACAAAAATGACAAAAATGACAAAAATGACAAAAATGACAAAAATGACAAAAATGACAAAAATGACAAAAATGACAAAAATGACAAAAATGACAAAAATGACAAAAATGACAAAAATGACACAAATGACAAAACTGACAAAAATGACAAAAATGACAAAAATGACAAAAATGACAAAAATGACAAAAATGACAAAAATGACAAAAATGACAAAAATGACAAAAATGACAAAAATGACAAAAATGACAAAAATGACAAAAATGACAAAAATGACAAAAATGACAAAAATGACAAAAATGACAAAAATGACAAAAATGACAAAAATGACAAAAATGACAAAAATGACAAAAATGACAAAAATGACAAAAATGACAAAAATGACAAAAATGACAAAAATGACAAAAATGACAAAAATGACAAAAATGACAAAAATGACAAAAATGACAAAAATGACAAAAATGACAAAAATGACAAAAATGACAAAAATGACAAAAATGACAAAAATGACAAAAATGACAAAAATGACAAAAATGACAAAATTGACAAAATTGACAAAATTGACAAAATTGACAAAATTGACAAAATTGACAAAATTGACAAAATTGACAAAATTGACAAAATTGACAAAATTGACAAAATTGACAAAATTGACAAAATTGACAAAATTGACAAAATTGACAAAATTGACAAAATTGACAAAATTGACAAAATTGACAAAATTGACAAAATTGACAAAATTGACAAAATTGACAAAATTGACAAAATTGACAAAATTGACAAAAGGGGATTTTTTTTTATTATCTGACAATTTGCGCCGGGGGTCTTCAGATTTTCCCCAAAATTGAAAATTTGGTTCATTTTTGCGACTTAAAAACACATGTATTTTTTCAGATTTCTAACATTTTTATTTTTTGAGTTAGCTTCGGCTAAATTTTTTTGTAAATAAGAAATAACCATTTTTCAAAGTTACATAACTCTGTTATTTTTCAACGGAAATCATAAAATTGCACATCAAAATGCATTGAAATTTTATCAGCATTCCAAATAAAATAGTTGAAAAAAATTAAATAATGGCCTTCAACATGAAAAGTTGTAAATAAACTTTAAATGGCGTCTAAAAGTACCGTCTGCACCACTGAATATTTTGCAAAAAATACCATTGAATAGCTCGATTCATGATGCAACTTTCATCTGAAGACACCAAAGTGGGCCATTAACACCTTGAAGAGTTATGAAAGAAATAATGACAATAAATATCTTTTTTTTCTTCGAAAACAAACAATAGTCGAACAACTGCACTCACATATGGAGATAGCAAGCACTTCTAACAACATGGAAACAAAAGAACTTACTTTAGCAGGTAAAAAACACTACTTTTTCATGCTTTGTAGAGTGTTAGCAGCAAAACTGACTTTAAATTTTAACCAAAATTCTTAGTATTGTATTTTTAATGTGATATAACTAATAATGGGAATGCTGCTTTTACAACATGGCCATATACTATATAACTTATTAACTTTTCGATCAAAGATCATTGTGAAGCATAATCAATGCCAATAGTAGAAGGTTCAGTCCCTGTGTTTGGGATCACAAAAATGTGATTAAAAAATGAAACATAGACGGGCTTTACATAGTTTTTTATATCGGGAGCTAAGCACTGGACACAAAAATCCTTTCCCATTGATCAACAAAGTATGAGAAAGTGGCACAAATATTGTAGAAATAATCGAAGAGCCCAGGTTGTAAAATAATGAAAATATGATAGTTTTACCGTATTCGTTTTCTACATTCGCCCAGTTTTGAGGGTTACCATACTAGAACGATCATAATTCGTCGTCAGTGTTTTGCTACCTCGATCGCTCACACACGAATCTTCAGTGTTCTACCGTCCATTTAAATCAAATCTGGGGAATTACGGATGCAAAACTTAGCGCATGAACTTCTAAAAATGACAAGAAAATGTGCATAACTTGTTGCGACCTGGTGCAAAACTGGGTATAAACGAATACGTTATTAGATTTTTGGATATAACATGAAGTCAGTTAAGCTGCAACAAGCTACCGCTCTACTTTCATAACAGTCCTATATACAAAAACAAGCAAGCGAGACAATCAGCTTTTTCTGTTTTGGATGTTTAAATTGTGACCACCACTTTAAGCATGAACGAAAATCGTTTCTAGGTTGTCATAATAAATCGTTAGACCTGAAATTTTAGGAATTGGGTTATTGGTAAGGTCGAGAGCACTATTTTTATTCATTATGGGACTGTTAATCGACCATATTTGAAACCTTTTTCAAATCTACTAGCATAACAGTCCCATACAGATTATATTTTTCTGATCAAGCTACTTTCTAAGACTTAAATTTGATCATTTTTGAACTTCTAAATGCAATTGTCAGAAAAAAAAAACATACTTTTGGAAAAAATATCGTGAATTCCACATTGTAAGTTGAATCTTTCTACGATTTTTTGATTGCATCCGATAGTTTTTCGCTCAGGAAGTCATTCCTAAGAAAGTCAGACCTGCTTTCGAAAACGATTGCATCATTCGACATCATGTGAGTTAAAAAATGTTTAAATGATTCAAAGCAATAAACCAAATACTATTTCGCCGAAAGAAGCATTGAAAAGTAACCAAATCCGTGGTATTTCACATATTGGACTGTTAATCAGGTATATATCATATAGGACAGCCACGAATTGATTTTTTTTTCGAAATTTTTAGAACAAAACCTCTTTATTTAGTGTTTTATTTTGAAGCCTTATGTTGACCTAAAATGACGAAAATTCATATGGGACTGTTATGCGAGTAGGGGCAGTCTGAAAAGGACGAAAAAATAGTGTTTTTAACATGCTTTGATAAGTTTTTTTGTTTCCATGTTTTTAGAAGTGCGTGCTACCTCCATATGTGAGTGCAGTTGTCCGACTATTGTTTGTTTTCGATGCAAAAAAAGAGATTTATTGTCATTATTTCTTTCATAACTCTTCAAGGTGTTAATGGCCCACTTTGGTGTCTTCAGATGAAAGTTGCATCATGAATCGAGCTATACAATGGTATTTTTTGCAAAATATTCGGTGGTGCAGACGGTACTTTTAGACGCCATTTAAAGTTTATTTACAACTTTTCATGTTGAAGGTCATTATTTAATTTTTTTCAACTATTTTATTTATAAAGCTGATAAAATTTCAATGCATTTTGTTGTGCAATTTTATGATTTCCGTTGAAAAATAACAGAGTAATGTAACTTTGAAAATTGGTTATTTTTTATTCACAAAAGAATTTAACCGAAGCTAACTCAAAAAATAAAAATGTTAGAAATCTGAAAAAATACATGTGTTTTTAAGTCGCAAAAATGAACCAAATTTTCAATTTTGGGGAAAATCTGAAGACCCCCGGCGCAAACCCGTCAGATAATAAAAAAAATCCCCAAAATTGACAAAATTGACAAAATTGACAAAATTGACAAAATTGACAAAATTGACAAAATTGACAAAATTGACAAAATTGACAAAATTGACAAAATTGACAAAATTGACAAAATTGACAAAATTGACAAAATTGACAAAATTGACAAAATTGACAAAATTGACAAAATTGACAAAATTGACAAAATTGACAAAATTGACAAAATTGACAAAATTGACAAAATTGACAAAATTGACAAAATTGACAAAATTGACAAAATTGACAAAATTGACAAAATTGACAAAATTGACAAAATTGACAAAATTGACAAAATTGACAAAATTGACAAAATTGACAAAATTGACAAAATTGACAAAATTGACAAAATTGACAAAATTGACAAAATTGACAAAATTGACAAAATTGACAAAATTGACAAAATTGACAAAATTGACAAAATTGACAAAATTGACAAAATTGACAAAATTGACAAAATTGACAAAATTGACAAAATTGACAAAATTGACAAAATTGACAAAATTGAAAAAATTGACAAAATTGACAAAATTGACAAAATTGACAAAATTGACAAAATTGACAAAATTGACAAAATTGACAAAATTGACAAATTGACAAAATTGACAAAATTGTCAAAATTGTCAAAATTGTCAGAATTTTCAAAATTGTCAAAATTGACAAAATTGACAAAATTGACAAAATTGACAAAATTGACAAAATTGACAAAATTGACAAAATTGAAAAAATTGACAAAATTGACAAAATTGACAAAATTGACAAAATTGACAAAATTGACAAAATTGACAAAATTGACAAAATTGACAAAATTGACAAAATTGACAAAATTGACAAAATTGACAAAATTGACAAAATTGACAAAATTGACAAAATTGACAAAATTGACAAAATTGACAAAATTGACAAAATTGACAAAATTGACAAAATTGACAAAATTGACAAAATTGACAAAATTGACAAAATTGACAAAATTGACAAAATTGAAAAAATTGACAAAATTGACAAAATTGACAAAATTGACAAAATTGACAAAATTGACAAAATTGACAAAATTGACAAAATTGACAAAATTGACAAAATTGACAAAATTGACAAAATTGACAAAATTGACAAAATTGACAAAATTGACAAAATTGACAAAATTGACAAAATTGACAAAATTGACAAAATTGACAAAATTGACAAAATTGACAAAATTGACAAAATTGACAAAATTGACAAAATTGACAAAATTGACAAAATTGACAAAATTGACAAAATTGACAAAATTGACAAAATTGACAAAATTGACAAAATTGACAAAATTGACAAAATTGACAAAATTGACAAAATTGACAAAATTGACAGAATTGACAAAATTGACAAAATTGACAAAATTGACAAAATTGACAAAATTGATAAAATTGACAAAATTGACAAAATTGACAAAATTGACAAAATTGACAAAATTGACAAAATTGACAAAATTGACAAAATTGACAAAATTGACAAAATTGACAAAATTGACAAAATTGACAAAATTGACAAAATTGACAAAATTGACAAAATTGACAAAATTGACAAAATTGACAAAATTGACAAAATTGACAAAATTGACAAAATTGACAAAATTGACAAAATTGACAAAATTGACAAAATTGACAAAATTGACAAAATTGACAAAATTGACAAAATTGACAAAATTGACAAAATTGACAAAATTGACAAAATTGACAAAATTGACAAAATTGACAAAATTGACAAAATTGACAAAATTGACAAAATTGACAAAATTGACAAAATTGACAAAATTGACAAAATTGACAAAATTGACAAAATTGACAAAATTGACAAAATTGACAAAATTGACAAAATTGACAAAATTGACAAAATTGACAAAATTGACAAAATTGACAAAATTGACAAAATTGACAAAATTGACAAAATTGACAAAATTGACAAAATTGACAAAATTGACAAAATTGACAAAATTGACAAAATTGACAAAATTGACAAAATTGACAAAATTGACAAAATTGACAAAATTGACAAAATTGACAAAATTGACAAAATTGACAAAATTGACAAAATTGACAAAATTGACAAAATTGACAAAATTGACAAAATTGACAAAATTGACAAAATTGACAAAATTGACAAAATTGAAAAAATTGACAAAATTGACAAAATTGACAAAATTGACAAAATTGACAAAATTGACAAAATTGACAAAATTGACAAAATTGACAAAATTGACAAAATTGACAAAATTGACAAAATTGACAAAACTGACAAAATTGACAAATTGACAAAATTGACAAAATTTTCAAAATTGTCAAAATTGTCAAAATTTTCAAAATTGACAAAATTGACAAAATTAACAAAATTGACAAAATTGACAAAATTGACAAAATTGACAAAATTGACAAAATTGACAAAATTGACAAAATTGACAAAATTGACAAAATTGACAAAATTGACAAAATTGACAAAATTAACAAAATTGACAAAATTGACAAAATTGACAAAATTGACAAAATTGACAAAATTGAAAAAATTGACAAAATTGACAAAATTGAAAAAATTGACAAAATTGACAAAATTGACAAAATTGACAAAATTGACAAAATTGACAAAATTGACAAAATTGACAAAATTGACAAAATTGACAAAATTGACAAAATTGACAAAATTGACAAAATTGACAAAATTGACAAAATTGACAAAATTGACAAAATTGACAAAATTGACAAAATTGACAAAATTGACAAAATTGACAAAATTGACAAAATTGACAAAATTGACAAAATTGACAAAATTGACAAAATTGACAAAATTGACAAAATTGACAAAATTGACAAAATTGACAAAATTGACAAAATTGACAAAATTGACAAAATTGACAAAATTGACAAAATTGACAAAATTGACAAAATTGACAAAATTGACAAAATTGACAAAATTGACAAAATTGACAAAATTGACAAAATTGACAAAATTGACAAAATTGACAAAATTGACAAAATTGACAAAATTGACAAAATTGACAAAATTGACAAAATTGACAAAATTGACAAAATTGACAAAATTGACAGAATTGACAAAATCGACAAAATTGACAAAATTGACAAAATTGACAAAATTGATAAAATTGACAAAATTGACAAAATTGACAAAATTGACAAAATTGACAAAATTGACAAAATTGACAAAATTGACAAAATTGACAAAATTGACAAAATTGACAAAATTGACAAAATTGACAAAATTGACAAAATTGACAAAATTGACAAAATTGACAAAATTGATAAAATTGACAAAATTGACAAAATTGACAAAATTGACAAAATTGACAAAATTGACAAAATTGACAAAATTGACAAAATTGACAAAATTGACAAAATTGACAAAATTGACAAAATTGACAAAATTGACAAAATTGACAAAATTGACAAAATTGACAAAATTGACAAAATTGACAAAATTGACAAAATTGACAAAATTGACAAAATTGACAAAATTGACAAAATTGACAAAATTGACAAAATTGACAAAATTGACAAAATTGACAAAATTGACAAAATTGACAAAATTGACAAAATTGACAAAATTGACAAAATTGACAAAATTGACAAAATTGACAAAATTGACAAAATTGACAAAATTGACAAAATTGACAAAATTGACAAAATTGACAAAATTGACAAAATTGACAAAATTGACAAAATTGACAAAATTGACAAAATTGACAAAATTGACAAAATTGACAAAATTGACAAAATTGACAAAATTGACAAAATTGACAAAATTGACAAAATTGACAAAATTGACAAAATTGAAAAAATTGACAAAATTGACAAAATTGACAAAATTGACAAAATTGACCAAATTGACAAAATTGACAAAATTGACAAAATTGACAAAATTGACAAAATTGACAAAATTGACAAAATTGACAAAATTGACAAAATTGACAAAATTGACAAAATTGACAAAATTGACAAAATTGACAAAATTGACAAAATTGACAAAATTGACAAAATTGAAAAAATTGACAAAATTGACAAAATTGACAAAATTGACAAAATTGACAAAATTGACAAAATTGACAAAATTGACAAAATTGACAAAATTGACAAAATTGACAAAATTGACAAAATTGACAAAATTGACAAAATTGACAAAATTGACAA
>NW_026598974.1:0-18880 GCF_029784155.1 Uranotaenia lowii
TTCGCTTGACTTTGTAACACTTTGAAAGGTGAAAATTTATGACCATTTTTCTTTTTTTCCCTCTTTCTATCTTCCAACATATAGATCGATCGCCAGCCTGAACAAAACTTCGAGGGCGGTGCGGGCCTGGTCCGATTGTACCGGGGAGAGGGACCATCTGATTTTCTACGACGGAAGCAGCACCAACGATCCGGTCCTGGCCAAGTACTGCGGGGGCGATTGGCTGCCCAAAGTTGTTTCGAGGTAAGTGAGATGGATGATAGTTTTCTAGCAGTAACATGAGAAGGCCGTTGTGTATATGGAGAAGATTTTGTTCCAAAATTGGCAAAGGGGTTAGCTTGAAGGACTTATGGCAACTTAATGGCTCAAGTCAGATACTTTGTCTTTTTTGGGGCTCGAAGGTGTCCGCAAGAGTCATTAATCTCAGTAAATAGTTTTTTGGAAAATTAAAACAAATAGGCACACGTTTAAGTCTACTTAGCAAAGTTTTGAACTAAATGAGTACAATTCGTGAATTTTTTTTTATGAAATACCACATGGCAACCAAATTCACAGTTTTCTTAGGTGCCATTATCTGAAATTTTATTTCGACTAAATGGATAACGCAAAGTTCAATTGTGCAAATAGTTTTTTTTCCAATTTCTAATCGTTTTATTAGATTTGAGCTTTGAAAACAGATAATATTTATTTTGAACAAATGAATTCATTTTTATGAAAAAAAGTATGAGAGCAGACTTCGATGCCCTGAACTAAGATTGTCAGATTTTTTTTAGCTCATTTTCGAGCAAGTTTTTATGAAAACCTGTCAAAATCCAGACATTTGATTCCAAAATTGACGACCATAAATCACCATCAATACCCAGAAATTAATAAACAGAAACCAAGAAAAACATTGAAAAACAAATTTCTATCAAAACTTTTCGACAGATTTTAAATTGTATTAAAGGCTTGGCTTTTAGTTTTGGAGAAGAAAGTTTAGTTTAGAAGAAAATGTACATCACAATTCTTTTTTTTTTTTTTAGTTTGCAAAAAAAAGTGAATAAATCCGGGAAAAGTCCGGTCATTTTTCAATGAAATACGGGAAACCTGACCGAGCCAGACTATTCCTAAATTTTGTTTTTTATTTGCGGGCAAACGCGGATAAAACCAGGCAATCTGGCAATCTTAAATTCAAACTTGAAACCACTTTAACAATTTTTTAGGAGAGATTTTTCGAGCCCAATTAAAGTAACCATGCTGTAACACTGTGATTCTTCTTTTTTTATTAAAAAAGCTAGCATTAGGGGAGATTGAGGATACTTGATCCCTGGGGATATTTTATTCTTTAGCTTTATTTCGGAACAGGAATCTCTTTAAAATATAAAATGTCCTAGACAAAATTGACAAATAGAACAAAAAAAACAATACTGTCATCTCAACAAATTTTAATTTTTTTTCGTGTTATTCAACTTTGTTTGAAAAAATTAAAAAAATGTGATTTTAAGATCTTTTTTAAAACTTTAAAATGAGTCTTACATAAAAAAATTAAAATATAAAATGTTAATTCCAATATGTCAATCGTTAGAGTATAATATGATCTTCACAATGCCATATTTTCAAAAAAAGGTGTTAACACTTATTTTTTTTTACGAAGAAATTTTCCAAAATGTATGTTATGGGTATAATTGATCCCAAGAGTCCAAATAGATATATGTATTTTTCTTCTGAATGAATCATGATCATTGGTTATCATAAAATTAATCTGTTCAATAACAAATGTTTATCCAGTAATTATATGTTAAAAAGGACTAAAAATACTGTATAGGGGAGGAGCGGGCTATATGCGCCAATTAAGCAGAACACGTGTGCAGGCATCTGTTTTCTATACATTGGAGTAATTTTTATGTTAAAATTTTCTTCTGTTTCCAAGAAAATGATTTTATCATAAGTGTTGTCTAAAATGCCGAACCTCAAACCGTGCGGGCTTAATGCGCCTAGATATGTTTTGAACAGAATTTCTGTTTTTTGGGCGATATTTCCGTATAATTTCTTTGAAACTGCTTGAAAGTAATAATTTTCGTACGACAAAGCTGAAGTTTTATAAAAATCTATGTATATTATAATTTTATGGAATAAAACAAAAGTTAGGGTTGCCATACTATGGAGGCAGTTTATCCATGAGAAAAACTTTGTCAAATCTGGTTTTAGATCTTCAATTCTCTCTTAAGATGTTGTTCAGAGCTTGGATTTGAAGGTTCAATGATAAAAATTATTTATTTATTCTATTTAACCTGTTATTTTAGGATGGAGGCATTTTACAAACATGATGGGGGCATACAAAAACACTCTATTATTCCTCTATATAATCATTATTAAACCTCCACAAAAGCTGAAATATGTTAAATTTCTAAAGTTCATTTGAGTAAGAAACAAAAACCATCCTAGTTTTGTGTTTTAAGCATCTTTACGTATAATTTTTAAAAGTCGAAATACTACATCAAAATGTATCAAAACCTTGTATGATTTTTTAAAATTTTTTGAGTTGGTAAATTCATATTATTCTTTCTTGCCTTATGTTAAAAGCTTATCACCCTCAAAATGCATTGGTCAGATAAGCTGTCTAGTCAGCCATTTCATCAAACAGCCGTAGGGTCATTTAACCCGATAGACCCATTTAGGAAACCTTTCCCCTATATCTAAAAACAAGAAAATTGCGCCTTAAAGTATGCAATGCATATTGGGTAGTAGCCAAACTTTTAGAATTCTCTTTGTCTGATACTAACAAACTGTTAAATTAGAACTTATATGGCATAAAGTAGTCACCAGACCTTTTATTTTCGGATTTAATTTTTTCCTAGGATCAGGGCACCATAAATTAAGGATCAAGTCTCCTGTAATTTTAAAATTATCAAAAAATTTTGAGTGTCACGAAAAATTATTTTAATATCCTTATGAATTCATTCCTTGATATTGAAATTTCAAGTTTTAGAATTTTTAATTTATTAATGAATCTAGTTTAAGACTGTGATAAATTTGAAAAACCTTATATATATGAATATCTATGTAACATCTTCACGTATAAACGGACTGTCCGAATGAAGTGAAATTTGGTATCCAAGAGTTTTTCGGGCCATAGATGGTTTGTATAACAGTTTCGAGAATCTCACTTTTTATGGAAGGGCTCCCATACAAAATCAACATGAAATGGGATACAACTCGAACAATTTTAGGACGATTTTAATTAAATCTAACTCACGAGTCCTAAAAGTGGAATATGTGTAGATGAAGCTAAAAATTTTCTAACAATTTATTAAGCAAAAGGTATAACGAAGTTCCCCGGGTCAGCTAGTATTCCCAAAAATGCTTTTCTATCTTTTTATCGATCATAAAATTACAAAAAAAAACAACAGTATTGTTGAAAAAAGTGAATTGAAAATGATCGAAAGACAAACTAACCTGTTAAAATTGAAACTATTAATCGAAAACGCTCACTGAAGAAGGTAGTAAGTTGCTATCGAAATACCGGTATATGAACTTTTCATTAACCGTGGTTGAATTAATAGGAATCTTTCAATCGCTTTGATTCAGTATATAAATTGAAAATTTTAAAATGCAAAAAACTAGTCTAAAACCGTCCATGAAATTGAAATTTTCTTTGAAAAAATTAGTTTTTCATCATTTTGTTGATCAATTATTAAAAAATATAAACAGTTTTTTTTTATTTTTTCCGCAAAAAAAGAAGTTTAATCATGATCAACCTCAAAAGAAAATTTATTAGCTTTCAATATGAGAAAAAAAATTGAATTTTTTGTTATGTAGCCGATGTTGTACGAATTTCAGTGCAATTGCTTTTACATTTATTTTATATTTTAAATTCTATTGAAAACTGGTCGGCTCAGATTTGTTTAAATTTAATCAGAGGTAAACGAAATTAAAAAAGGCGAGTGGTATCATTTATAATTTGATTTTTTTCCTCAAGTGCGTATGCATCTGAGCCATGGCCGTAGGGGGGTTTAACAACCCCTCACAACCCCCCCCCCCCCCCCGGAGGGTTAAAAATACTAATCGAAATATCGAAATATTTTTTGTTAAACTCAAAATTTCAAGTTCTTAGTAAAATTTTGATGAACAATTTGAATAAGTCTATAGAAACAATTTCGATTCAGAACTTAAACCAGATTCAGAAATCTCATTCATGTTACATTTGGATGACACCAATTATATCAAGGACATTCCAAATAATAAATTCAAAATAAAATTTTCATTTTAAAGTTAGTTTTTCAGAAAATCTAAATCACTAATCTTCCTAGGCGTTGAAATTTTTTATGTTTCAGGATGACAAAAACTTGAATAAAAAAAAATTCTTAAAGATAAACATTGCTGTTCCAATTCACTGGAATAATTTTATTGAATTAAAATATGGAAATCGAATAACAAATTTTTAAAAAACAAGGAAAATTGTGACTCACCAACCAAATAATTAAATTTTGCCTGAAATTGATTCAGGAAAGGCTTAATTTTTGATTTCTGAAAAAAATAGAGTCACTGTTTTTCTGTTCTTTCTTATAAACATCTTCTATCAACACACCATGTGATGCCTTAAACGATAGCAAACTGCAATGAAATTAAGGTATTAGCTATTTACTTTAAATTCCCTTAGATCGAACACTCAACCTTTACTCTGTTGTGCAGAAAACCTCAATTTATTATCCTTCATTCAATAGAGAATCCAGATCTTGCGTTGATAATTTTGTTTCAAAGATACTAAATTTTTAAAATTTCAAATTAATACATTTTTGAAAATCCGTCAGAATAGATTGCAACTTTTTCAACATAATTGGATAAAATTATTAAGTATTTGAAATTGAAAATTTAAACTTGTTTAGAAAATATGTTGAAGAATATGAATCGATTTAACCAATCGTATTAATTGTTTAAAATTTTGTTGCATGTTTTATTAAATTTTAAGTTAATCTTTACAAGTATCAAACTTCAAAAAGTAATTTTTGTAATTTTTAACATTTTTTTCATTTTTGTCATTTTTGTCATTTTTGTCATTTTTGTCATTTTTGTCATTTTTGTCATTTTTGTCATTTTTGTCATTTTTGTCATTTTTGTCATTTTTGTCATTTTTGTCATTTTTGTCATTTTTGTCATTTTTGTCATTTTTGTCATTTTTGTCATTTTTGTCATTTTTGTCATTTTTGTCATTTTTGTCATTTTTGTCATTTTTGTCATTTTTGTCATTTTTGTCATTTTTGTCATTTTTGTCATTTTTGTCATTTTTGTCATTTTTGTCATTTTTGTCATTTTTGTCATTTTTGTCATTTTTGTCATTTTTGTCATTTTTGTCATTTTTGTCATTTTTGTCATTTTTGTCATTTTTGTCATTTTTGTCATTTTTGTCATTTTTGTCATTTTTGTCATTTTTGTCATTTTTGTCATTTTTGTCATTTTTGTCATTTTTGTCATTTTTGTCATTTTTGTCATTTTTGTCATTTTTGTCATTTTTGTCATTTTTGTCATTTTTGTCATTTTTGTCATTTTTGTCATTTTTGTCATTTTTGTCATTTTTGTCATTTTTGTCATTTTTGTCATTTTTGTCATTTTTGTCATTTTTGTCATTTTTGTCATTTTTGTCATTTTTGTCATTTTTGTCATTTTTGTCATTTTTGTCATTTTTGTCATTTTTGTCATTTTTGTCATTTTTGTCATTTTTGTCATTTTTGTCATTTTTGTCATTTTTGTCATTTTTGTCATTTTTGTCATTTTTGTCATTTTTGTCATTTTTGTCATTTTTGTCATTTTTGTCATTTTTGTCATTTTTGTCATTTTTGTCATTTTTGTCATTTTTGTCATTTTTGTCATTTTTGTCATTTTTGTCATTTTTGTCATTTTTGTCATTTTTGTCATTTTTGTCATTTTTGTCATTTTTGTCATTTTTGTCATTTTTGTCATTTTTGTCATTTTTGTCATTTTTGTCATTTTTGTCATTTTTGTCATTTTTGTCATTTTTGTCATTTTTGTCATTTTTGTCATTTTTGTCATTTTTGTCATTTTTGTCATTTTTGTCATTTTTGTCATTTTTGTCATTTTTGTCATTTTTGTCATTTTTGTCATTTTTGTCATTTTTGTCATTTTTGTCATTTTTGTCATTTTTGTCATTTTTGTTATTTTTGTCATTTTTGTCATTTTTGTCATTTTTGTCATTTTTGTCATTTTTGTCATTTTTGTCATTTTTGTCATTTTTGTCATTTTTGTCATTTTTGTCATTTTTGTCATTTTTGTCATTTTTGTCATTTTTGTCATTTTTGTCATTTTTGTCATTTTTGTCATTTTTGTCATTTTTGTCATTTTTGTCATTTTTGTCATTTTTGTCATTTTTGTCATTTTTGTCATTTTTGTCATTTTTGTCATTTTTGTCATTTTTGTCATTTTTGTCATTTTTGTCATTTTTGTCATTTTTGTCATTTTTGTCATTTTTGTCATTTTTGTCATTTTTGTTATTTTTGTTATTTTTGTCATTTTTGTCATTTTTGTCATTTTTGTCATTTTTGTCATTTTTGTCATTTTTGTCATTTTTGTCATTTTTGTCATTTTTGTCATTTTTGTCATTTTTGTCATTTTTGTCATTTTTGTCATTTTTGTCATTTTTGTAATTTTTGTCATTTTTGTCATTTTTGTCATTTTTGTCATTTTTGTCATTTTTGTCATTTTTGTCATTTTTGTCATTTTTGTCATTTTTGTCATTTTTGTCATTTTTGTCATTTTTGTCATTTTTGTCATTTTTGTCATTTTTGTCATTTTTGTCATTTTTGTCATTTTTGTCATTTTTGTCATTTTTGTCATTTTTGTCTTTTTTGTCATTTTTGTCATTTTTGTCATTTTTGTCATTTTTGTCATTTTTGTCATTTTTGTCATTTTTGTCATTTTTGTCATTTTTGTCATTTTTGTCATTTTTGTCATTTTTGTCATTTTTGTCATTTTTGTCATTTTTGTCATTTTTGTCATTTTTGTCATTTTTGTCATTTTTGTCATTTTTGTCATTTTTGTCATTTTTGTCATTTTTGTCATTTTTGTCATTTTTGTCATTTTTGTCATTTTTGTCATTTTTGTCATTTTTGTCATTTTTGTCATTTTTGTCATTTTTGTCATTTTTGTCATTTTTGTCATTTTTGTCATTTTTGTCATTTTTGTCATTTTTGTCATTTTTGTCATTTTTGTCATTTTTGTCATTTTTGTCATTTTTGTCATTTTTGTCATTTTTGTCATTTTTGTCATTTTTGTCATTTTTGTCATTTTTGTCATTTTTGTCATTTTTGTCATTTTTGTCATTTTTGTCATTTTTGTCATTTTTGTCATTTTTGTCATTTTTGTCATTTTTGTCATTTTTGTCATTTTTGTCATTTTTGTCATTTTTGTCATTTTTGTCATTTTTGTCATTTTTGTCATTTTTGTCATTTTTGTCATTTTTGTCATTTTTGTCATTTTTGTCATTTTTGTCATTTTTGTCATTTTTGTCATTTTTGTCATTTTTGTCATTTTTGTCATTTTTGTCATTTTTGTCATTTTTGTCATTTTTTGTCATTTTTGGTAAAGGTTGTATCGGGAAATCGTCATAGAATCGATTGAACAAATTGAATTTTGTTTTATTCTATTTTTTATGTGTTTTGATTTAAAATTTTGCAACTTAAATCCTTCTACAAAAATTTTGCACATTTTAAACTCAGCTTGAGCGAGACTGAAAACAAAACCCCGAAAGTACAATTGAAGTTGAGATAACTTTTCAATACATTTCACTCAATTTCGCTTTGCTTTCATTGCTTTCCCACATTCGCGTTCCGACACGTTTGTTGAAGCTCGATTGAATGTGTATGTTTTCCATTTTCCGACGTTTCCGGTCGTTATTGTTGTTTTCGGTGGCATTGCGATTGTGGTTTTTTTTCTACGTTTTGAAAACAGTTTGAAAAAGAACCGAAATCTATAAACTCACTCATTCAGTTGTTGCAATCGCTGGTGCAGCTTTTCTGTTTTGCTTCAGCCGCACACATTTTCCCATCCAACCACCAACATTATAAATACGATTTTCCACTCCAGCGACCATATTTGGCCATTGAGCATTGGTTCCCGGATCCTGGAGACCGTTTCGCACTCTGGCGGCAGAATTGTTTTTGGCTTCGTAATCCGGACAAGTTATACATTTTCGAGCTTCATCAGCTTTCATTTCCGATCTTTCGGGGGGAAGTATTTTTATTTGGTCGAAACAGAAGGAATTTTCACTTATTTTTCCATCATCGCACACACGTTCGTGAGATTGCGTCGTGGAAAAGCGACAGGAAGTGAGGAAAATTGCACGAATTCGCAATAACAATCGTCCTCATGTTGTACTGCTTCACTTCAGCTTCAGTTTGTTTCCGGGCGAAATGTTAACTATGTATTGCTGTTCCCGAAAACTTTTTCACACATCGTCGTCCAAAGGGCGATGAGTTGAAAAGTATGCAATGATGAATGTAGCCGAAATTTATTCTAGCCAGATTTTTTCACAGTCACTTGGAATAGTTTTTACATGCTATTGAATTATTTATAACTGACCTTTGTTCTTTCAATATATTTCCAAATTTACCCAAAGAACAATGTTTGAAAATATTCTAAAAAAATTAAAAAAAACTAGTTTTAATCTGTGGCGTTTCTTTTAAAATTTCATTTAAATTACAGTCAACAAAGTCTTAGGTACGTGAAAAAATCAATACCCCAGTTTACAAAACGACCACTCGATTAGCAAAGTGATAAAAACAACTATCCGCGAGCTCCATTATGCTTGCTCATGAATGACCGCAGCGCAGCTTCCGCAACATGCTGCCAATTCGGTTTCCCACAACAAATGGCAAAGTTTTCCTAGCAATTTCCACCCACCCTACCGGAGTGTTCACATTTTAAGAGAAAGTTCCGCTTCCTAGGGTGGCAAAAAAAATTCGCATAATTTCCAAATCACTAGCAAAACTTCGACGACGACGTCTAGCAAGTAAGCGAAAATCTTCCCCCTTACCAAAGTCACAGAGAACAGTGGCTGCTCCCAGCAAAAAGCATTATTAAATTTCTTCGCTATTGTAGAAAGCGTGAAAATTATAATTAATTTAATTTGTTTGCCCCATTCTTTGCCGGGTTGAGGAAGCTTTTGACTGAGCTTAAAGAATAGAATTCCCGAAAACGGGGGAGCTGCACACAAAGTTTTTGGAAGCTTCCCCTCCATAGGCCAACGGGATCAGGATTTGTCTGAGAAGATTCAGGGTTTTGTTTTGCAGCAGATTAGTTAGGGAAACTGGATGTTCACAAATCGGCCATACGCATTTTTGAAGAATGACTAGATAGTTTACATACTTTTGTAGAGCTTTATTTTTGATAAATGAAGAAAAAACTAAAATAACATGTTTTTTCAATGCGGCAAATATTGAGATTTCAAATAAAGAAACCATGCTAGGAAGGGTTTAACCTTCAAGTTTCGCAAGAGGGATGTCATGTTTCTGAAAAATGAAATGAAAAGTATAAAACAAAATTGAAAATTTATCTTATCTATATTGAAATTTATTACACATCCACATATCATTTTTTTTCCAACAAAAGTTGATGGATAGAATCAATTCGATGAACGGAAAGCTGCAGTCTTACATATGCTGAAATGAATGATTTGTTCTACTCCTTCTTGTTTTGGTTGGTTTCTGTGTTAATCTCAAAATCGTATGATTATTATCTTTTTTCAGGAAAAAAGTTTGTAAAGGTTTTTTTTCTATCTTCTTAAAATCCACAAATAAATTTGATATTTTTTTGACAACCATTTATGGATCTAAGGAGTTCCTCGAAAAAAATTCTTGTTAATTTCTTATACAAAAATATCGTCGACGTATCTGCGCCATTTTACTGAAGACACCTTGGTTTTTGGAGTCTATTTTGTATAAGCATACATATACAGTAGTGTACAAAACTAGTTATTTATGCAGCAAATTGCAAAAAGTGAACTTTTCAGCATATGTCGTTAATTTATGCATCGAGATTGGCAGAGTAGGATAATTACGTCGAGTGCTGAAAAATCGAGTTTTGTAACGCGTTGCATACACAATTTTATGCAAATTCGAAATTTTTCCTGGAATATTCATTAACTAACCAACAAAAAACATAGCTCAACAAATAACAACATGAGAAATGACTTTCCAAGACTCGCAATTTTACAGGAAACCGGTCGCATTTCTAGGTCATTTGGCATCAAAATTAAAATAATTCTAATTCAATTCTTGTCAATAATTTTTGAGGGATCAAACAAAGCATACATACAAATTGGGGGTCAAACCCAGTTTAAAAAAAATAAATTTAGAACATACATTATGAAGAAAATTTAAAAAAGATTGAAGAGACACATGTTTTAAATTTTTTTCAACATATGAGAATTCGTTAATATTCAACATTTTAATCCCTTTTTGTCGCTTTTCCGATCTCGTTTTTAAATGCATTTTGATTTCTTTATTTCTATCAACAAAGGATCATGGTTTTAAAATGAAAAAAAAAAAAACAATCTAAAACGATGGTATGTATTTGAGTCTATAGATAGTTTGGAAAAAAAGGGAGGAGATGCAAGAAATTATTTGTGCATTAGGTTTGCTACCCTAAAGTTCCGAAAGTTTACGTAGCTAGTTTGGTTCCAAAGCAAAGCCCTTTTTCATGTTTTATGCTTTTCTAAGCTTTTGACAACTGGTTGTCAAAAAGTTTATATTAGTAAGAATAGTTAAATTAACATATTTTGGAATATTTTGCGCAAAGCGTTATTTAAAATAATGATTTGCTTTGGTTTCATGCTGATTTCAATAAACCCTTTTTAAAGGCGAAGTAAGATTCTAAAGGGATAATTAAGTTAAATTTTAGTAACATCCTATTGAATTTCAATTAGGAATATGAATTTTAATTTAAAAATCACACAAGTAGTTTAATAATGTCCTCAACACAAAAGCCCTAGCTCACATTAGATTTTTTCTACCCATTGTGCTCTAGCTTTGATCTTTCTTGAAATCAATACTTTAATTTCTGTACAAGTTTTAATCTCATAATTTGCCAAAATTCCATAGATTAAGGAAGAAAAATTTTAAAAAAATACAGGACTAGTTAAAAAATCCATCAGGAGTAAAAAAAATAATTAACCGAGTAGGGCGGTGTATAGTTCTCACTGCTGTTTAACACTCACCTGCATTTTTCGAACAAAGTTTAAGAAAAATGTATGAAATGTGTTTTAATTAAGATCTGTTGAATGGTACTTTCCTTCATTTTTGGCTAAACGCTGTTTACAATAATGAAATAAGTGCTTTGGCGATATACAATTAAAATTAGCTCCAGAATTATTTTACTCACGATTATTATTCAAGCTATCACGTTATCAATCGACTTTTTTCCCGGCAACGAGGCTATTGCTTGGGTTGAACACGGAAAAGATCTTGAATCGAGTGTGAAAGATCTGGAAACACAACTGGGTTTCCAGATCTTTCACACAATCATAATCAAAATACAAAATTATAAGCAAGTTTTAGATTGGACAAAAAAGCTAATTATTTCAAATGCAATTTATTTAGACTCAACATTAAAGAAATGTATCAACTAGACAAGAGAAAAGAATTTTTGGTGCCTTTGTTTTTATATCTGATTAGGAAAGATTTTGGTTCCTAAATTAAATTTGTTCATCATATTGTACTGAAACGAATATAACTATTTCTGACATCACAAAAAGGCCTGTTAAAAATTTAGATTTTTTATCAACACAGCCAAAACATGTTAGCATCCTGGAAAATTAAAAGACTATCGTTTTTTCATTTTTCTACTCAACGCAATCTCTGTAACATAGAACATGCATTCCAGAAACTACGGCCAGGCCAACCATGTGGTAAACAACGGAAAAGATTCTGGAACAAGGGTAGGAATTAAGCGTGGAGTTCTCTACCAAACGCTTCGTATGAATTACTAATATAACTATAACATAATTTGAAAATTGCTTCTCTAATCTCATTACATTGTGTGATAAGGAAAAAATACAACAGAGGCGTTTAAAATATTAGAAAAGGTTGGATCTCACCAAATAAATTTTCGTTGTTTCCAACTAGAAACCATATCCTCTTGTCTGGACCGGCTGTCTTTAAAATTTCTTTTGCACTCCCTCAACCAGGTTTCAACATTCTTAACCAAAGCACAAACCACTCCGGGAACTTCCGCCGGTCACTTTGGCTAATTTTTTCCACTGTAAAGTTCCAAAATTTATAGTTTAACTCTAACATAAGGTTGCCAGAATTTTTTTCAGCACGTATCCGGGACGGACAAACCGGGAAATTTTTTTTTATAAAAACCTGTTAGATCCGGGCATTTGATTCCGATAGTGAGGACCATAAATCTGGGCAAATTTTCGCAAAACCTTAAAATTGCTCAACAAAAATCAAGAAAAAAAAAAATTTTTTTTTTTCATTATAACTCATTGATGGATTTCGATTCGCATTTAAGGTTTCCAAAAAACCTTTCATGATTATCTAAAAAAAACTTCCTCAAAAAATTTCGTTTTCAGGCGTGTGTTGCTTTTTTTTTGTGTATGATTTGCCAAAGAAAGTGAATAAAAGTTTTTTTTGTTTAAGTCTAAAAAACGTTTTTCCATCAAAACTAACTAAGATTAATTTTTATTAAAATTTCTTTTTTAAATTTCGTAAATTTTCTTAATTTTTTTTACTGGAGAACTGGCACAAATCAAATAAAAAACGTCCGTAACTTTTTCAGAAGTCGAAATTTTCTTGCAGTGATCGAGAAAGATGAACCGTGATTCGAAACCTTTATTATCAATATCTTTGTAACGAGATCTGATATACTGAAAATAGATGCATATTCAGAATCAGCATTCTCAAATAATTTAAATAACTTTTTGCTACCCTGAAAAATGTGAATTTCGATTGCTTGTGCCTATCAAAAATTTATTCTTTATTTCAATATTTTTTAAAAATTTCTTTAAAATCGTATTAAAAATAACATGGAATAGTGTGTCCTTCGTCATGATATCGTTCTTCCCAACCCCGGTTTAAGACGGGATTTATTTTAAGTACATCTTTTCAAGCAAATTAAAAAATTAATCATACCGTACTGTAAAAACTGTTTTTTTTATCAGCAGTTGCTTTTGACACCTATTTGACAAAAAGTTTTCATTAGCATGAATTGTTAGGTTTACGTGTTTTAATAAGTTCTGCGCTAAAAAGTAAATGTATATATTTGGATTTGGCGTTTCACCAATTTTAGTGAACCCCGTCTTAATGTTGTAAAATAAAGTTTAAAATCAAGAACGGTAGCTGGAAATTCAAAAGCTTTTCAATGTAGGTAGTGTTCCTAAAGCTCCAGACTTCAGTATTAATATTTTTTAATTTTATTTCATAATAATATTTAGATTTGGAAATAAAATTCTTCGACCAAAATTCACAAAAAAATCAATTAATAGTAAAATATCAGAGTTTTGAAATGAATACGAAATTCACAGCAATCTTTATCAAAAACTTATCAATAATATTTGCTTCAACGAACGAAAAATTTCCAAATGAAAATCATTTAAAAGGCTGCGAAGTACTATTGTTTTTTTCTGTTTTAGTCTGCCTGCTTTGAAAGCTTCTATTGGATTTTCGGAGCCTTTTTTTCACTGTATTGAATACACTAGCAAATTTCTTACCTTTTTTGGAAAATATATACATTTTCAGACAATTCTGAGCTTTATTTTTAATCCGGAAATAAGAAAATGAGTAACAAAACTTTAACATCGATTTTCTCGAATCAAGTCAGGTGGCTCATACGACTTAATCAAAACAAACTCTACAGTTCTTGCAAATGAACCATCTGATTTTAAACAATCTGGTTGCTCGGCTAGTCGCAGGAAGGAAAACAAGGTTATTTTCTCACTTGCATCCCGCGCGGGAGATCAAATTTGCGAACATGGCGGAGTTTTTGATATACCCGATTTCTACCGAATTTAAATAGCCATTTCTACGATCTTTTACTTATTTGGTACAAATTGCGATTCGCACTAACATTGTTTACGTCTTGAGCCATCATTTCGAATGCGATTGATTGTTTGCTTAGTGGAATATTGCGTGGGGGAGGGGTCAATTTAAATCATGCGAAAAACTAATAAATTGGAATAAATTGCAAGAAAGTTTGTATGCTACAAAATTGCATTCTTTCTACAATACACAAAACCTATAAATCGAGTCATTTAAAATTTAAAACTCAAGGAAATAAAGAATACAGAAGGGGTTAAAACTCCCATCATCCACAGTTTGTTTTTTGCTCTTGTAATTTTTCGGATATTTGATAAATTTTTGAAAATTTCCTTAAAATGCTTCAAAATTGATATTCTCCCCTTATTGTTTTTCAGAAAATTCTTAAAAAGGAGGTCGGGTGGGAGTGAATTGAAACAAAAAAGAGTTTGATATTTGTTCCGGCCTTATAGGCAACAAAAATGCTTGTTTCATGTGTTTTTCTCGTTCCTATGTTCAATGAATATATAAACAGTAAGGCCAAAACGTTATATAAATTAGGAACAAAGTTAACAAAAGTTTAACCATAGTTTTTAATTATTTATTTGAGGCTTCATACTGTTAAGTTTTAGTTTCCATCCAGGTCAAACAAAACCCGCGCGGTTAACCACATTCAAATTTTAAAAGAAATCCATTGCATATTTAAACGGTTGCAAAGTTTAGAAAACGTTCGATTGTTGGACGTGTGTGGTTGTTGTTCAGTTTTTTTTTCCTTCAACTTGCAGCAACAACGGCTTTTATTCGCTGGCATCGCGCAATGTGGTTGATAATGCCGCTCTTTGTTGGAATACTGCACCATTTTCGTTTCCCACACACACATACAGTCAATCGGCAATGGCAACACATACATATGTACGGATACAAATCCAAACATGTTTCACATTGCATTGTAGCATCGGGTAAGTGCATCAAAAGCGGAAAAGGTTGCACTGAATGAAAAGTTCAAATGTTATTTAGTTGAAACTTCACCTAATTTTTGTTTTTTTGAAAGACAACAAATTTTTAAAGAGTTGGCGTGAAATTCCTTATTGTCGCTACCGATTTTCAAATGAAAATATGTTATATTTAGATTTGTTGTTTATAAATTTTCAAAAAAAAAATTCTCAGTGTTCCTCGAAACGGAGTGGCGTTTCGGTTGCACAATTCTTCCACAAAGTGGCGGTCAGCGCTTTCCCGCCGGCAGACAAAGAACCAAATTTGAGGCTCAACCTCCAGATATTTTTTTTTCTTTTGGTTCCTACTCCACCAAGGGCTGTGGAATTGAGTGCAAATGGAGTGGCTCAGCTTCAGTTATAGAGGGATTTTTTTTTTCTTTGGTCGAGGGAGAGAAAGAAAGAATGCTCTTTCTGTTTCTCTTCCCCTTATGTTTGGGTTCAGAATGGGGTTGGGTTGAATGAAAGCTGAAAACAGGACTTTTGCGGAATAATGGGTTGGTGTTTTCGGACTTTTTGGACCAACAATGCAGCAAAGTTTCGGTTTGCGAGTATGAATGGAGGATGTGTGGACGTTTTTGAATCCTGAACGGACAATTGTACTCGAAATATCGAACCACCACTCGCATTAAGTGGATTTTGTTTGTTCCGAAGCCGGCAGAAATCTGCTTCGGGGGGCGGAATCAGAAAGGCGAATTGTAATTGCTTGTAATCAGCTCTGTAAGTTGAATGAGTTGTTTTTTTTTCTGGTTTTTTGATAGAGTTTAAAAGCGGTCGTTCCATCAGAAATCGACACAATGCAGTAGAATGAAGGTTATCTCGGTCGTTGAATATTTAGAAGCGGTTTTCATTACATTTCGCAGTCGATCCCTAGATGGATTTTATTTAATTATATAAAAGAGCTGGTAAACGCTAGTTTAATATCAAACTTTGTCAGTTTTGATAGTAAATAGATCAAGAGGATTGACACTGTTAATTCCACTAATTTCATCTTCTAAATGAAAATTCATTTTTTGCAGAAAAAGATTTGAAAAATATTGCTTTTGAAATTGTAATGAAATTTGTGAAGTGCAGTTTTTTCATTCCGATTCTTGAGTTTATACCCAAAATTACACATAATGTTAAGAATTATTTCCTTTTCAGTTAAAAAAAACCAGCAAAGGGTACTTATTCGGATATGATTTAGATACCTTCATTTAAACATTTCGTTGGAGAGTGACTCCAACCTTACTCGTAGCAGTTGTAAGCCAAAAGCGGCATCGATTGCGTTAATTGATTTGACAATAATTGGGAGTAGCTTGACATTTTGTTTGAGATGCTCAATTTGTATGATTCAATGTTTTCTAGGCTAAATATATAGAGCCATTTGAGTAATAAAAAAACATGCCTAAAAATTTCGAGAAATGCTTTGAACAAAAAATCAAAATAGTCAAAACCAACAAATTTCTAAACTTGAACATCCCTAACCTTCAAAGAGAAAACCACATGATTCCTTCTAATGAAAATTGTGATTGGCTTTGCAGAGCATTGTTCTGCATCGAACTCGCAATTTGAATATTAAATTTGTCATACTACCAATTGGTTATGCTCCCTCGAAATTGCACCAGGTTTTCGGAAACATTCCCACTGAAACCAACCGAAAGGCTGGTTGTTTTCCCAGAATCATCGCATTTCATTGTGGTATTGAGTCACCAATTCGATTCGTTTTGGACCGAAACGTACACTTAATTGATATTGTTGATTCCATACAACAATATCTCACTACGAGGAACGTGGAAATTTCATCTAAAGTATTTCATATTTCAAAACTCAGCTAGTTCTCCAATTTTGGTGTTCCCAAAACTTTGTAGACTTATTAATCACATTCATGATTTTCCCACCAGAATGTACATTCCATATCTCGCTTCAGCACAAGTCGTAATGAAAGAAAAGAGCAAATGAATCAATCCGAGAAAAAATCTGAATCCCCTATAAAAAATAATGTGGAGGCGTAAAAAGCCGCATAGTGAATGCCTTATTCTTCACGCTTAGCGACAAAAGTTTCTCAAACTGAAAAAAGTCTAGAGAAAGTCTTCAGCAGAAAATGAAGAAAATAAAATAACGAAAGGCTTATCCGTGTGGGTATTACAGCTTTTGGATCCAGGATAAATATTAAGCAAATCATCAGCTTGGCATCATTAACAAAATGAGAACAGCCAGTGAGAGCATTATGATAAAGTTATCTCATTATTCGAAAAGTTGGAAAAGTTTCCGTTCTTCCAAACCTTTTTTCTGGGCGATTGTTGTTGTATTTGTTGTCAATTTCTTAATCTGGATAGTTAATCGTTTCACGGAAAGTCAGAATTTGCCTTAGACGTTATATTTCGTTTGTCAATAGAAATGAAAAAATGAAAAAAAAAATGAAAAAAATTACAAAAATGACAAAAAATGACAAAAATGACAAAAATGACAAAAATGACAAAAATGACAAAAATGACAAAAATGACAAAAATGACAAAAATGACAAAAATGACAAAAATGACAAAAATGACAAAAATGACAAAAATGACAAAAATGACAAAAATGACAAAAATGACAAAAATGACAAAAATGACAAAAATGACAAAAATGACAAAAATGACAAAAATGACAAAAATGACAAAAATGACAAAAATGACAAAAATGACAAAAATGACAAAAATGACAAAAATGACAAAAATGACAAAAATGACAAAAATGACAAAAATGACAAAAATGACAAAAATGACAAAAATGACAAAAATGACAAAAATGACAAAAATGACAAAAATGACAAAAATGACAAAAATGACAAAAATGACAAAAATGACAAAAATGACAAAAATGACAAAAATGACAAAAATGACAAAAATGACAAAAATGACAAAAATGACAAAAATGACAAAAATGACAAAAATGACAAAAATGACAAAAATGACAAAAATGACAAAAATGACAAAAATGACAAAAATGACAAAAATGACAAAAATGACAAAAATGACAAAAATGACAAAAATGACAAAAATGACAAAAATGACAAAAATGACAAAAATGACCAAAATGACAAAAATGACAAAAATGACAAAAATGACAAAAATGACAAAAATGACAAAAATGACAAAAATGACAAAAATGACAAAAATGACAAAAATGACAAAAATGACAAAAATGACAAAAATGACAAAAATGACAAAAATGACAAAAATGACAAAAATGACAAAAATGACAAAAATGACAAAAATGACAAAAATGACAAAAATGACAAAAATGACAAAAATGACAAAAATGACAAAAATGACAAAAATGACAAAAAAGACAAAAATGACAAAAATGACAAAAATAACAAAAATTACAAAAATTACAAAAATTACAAAAATGTCAAAAATGACAAAAATGACAAAAATGACAAAAATGACAAAAATGACAAAAATGACAAAAATGACAAAAATGACAAAAATGACAAAAATGACAAAAATGACAAATATTACAAATATTACAAAAATTTCAAAAATTTATTCTGATTTATTATTTTTAACGCTGCACTTCTTATTGCAGATTTCTAATATTTGATATCAGACTTTTGATTTAATGTCCTCTTACTTCTAAATCATGAGGCTAGTTTTAACAACAAAATTGTAGACTTGACTTTTGATTTCTTACTGATAGTTCATGGATATGACATATGGATCTCTTAAGTAATTTTTAGGACATTATCAAAAAATTGTTTAATCAGAATGTCATTTAAAATGATCATAAACTCCAGTACTAAATTACTTTGTTTTTTTTTTGCTTAAATCTTTTGAATGATAAAATATACACTAATTTTCGCTTCAGCTTCTTATTTATTTTTCGTATTTAGATCCAATTTAAAAACAAATATGAACG
>NW_026598975.1:0-18785 GCF_029784155.1 Uranotaenia lowii
TTGGAACCAGCATCAGTCCGCGACCGGTGTAGAGTGACTCCTTCGTCGGGGAGCATCTGAGTAGTGTACGTCCGATCCAGGCAGTAAAGCATACAAAGACTCTACCTTCTACTCTAGTTGCCTGGTACGTCGCGCGTTTGTGTGCACAGGATACCTCCAACGTTACCATCGCGGAATATCCGAGTCGAACGCGTCCTCTGCAACGGAGGCTGTGGAGATAAAACAAGACCTTCTCCGCAGTCAAACTCCTAGGGGCGAGAGTATTCACGTCCCGGGGTAATCTCGGATAGAGTGGTCTCACGTTGCCGTCGGATGAGCCACTAGAGTCGGGTTGTGTAGGATACCTCCACCGCCGCGGAGTATCTGAGTGGGGATGATAAGATGGGGGGATAAGATTTGACCTTCTCCGCAGTCGAACTCGTAGGGGCAAGAGTATTTACGCCGCAAAGTTCTCTCGGGTAGAGTGAATCGGTAATATTTGTTGGGAACACGACAGTATTTGTTGGGAAGACCCTTTGTAGTTGTGACGGGTTGCGAAGCGGTGAAGAAAACTGTATCCAAGAAGACCATATTATCAGCTGTGGGAAATAGCTACTGAAACTTCAAGAGTACGACTACTAAATGGAACACAGAAAAGGAGAGAAAATGATGCACGCCGACTGTCTCAGTTGTAATGATGTTGGTGAACCGGAATTGGATGAACAATTTAACATCAAAGAGGATGAGTGCTTGAAGCTATTACAACGGGAATTGACCCTCTATCCGGTCTCTTCCTTTGACCGGTTCATAAAAAGAAAATTGCACCTATAGAGCTATAGCGTGGATCACCTCAACAGATGAGTTGGCATCGTGGTAAGATATCGGACAGCAAACTCGGAGGACTGGAGTTCAAATCTCGGTCGAGGATTTTTTTTTTAGTTTATTTTGCTTTTTGTAGGAAAATCGAACCATTGGAATCTTGTCATTGTCCACTTTTGTAGCTATATACTATTTTGGTAAGTTTAATACAATCTTTTCATCTGGTATATTCGTTTGAATAATTCTAATGTTCCTGCGTTATACCTTCATAAATGTTTGCTGGGTTCCCTATTCATCCATTTTGTCTGTTTTGGTTTTTCAACTGCGGAACTCATGGAGTTTGTTTACCAACAAACCGCTGAACAGCTGAGCAATTATTTTTATGTTTGTAAACACATGTTTGTAACTACTTACTGTGAAAGTCTATAAAACCTTGTTCTCACCTAAAAACTTCAACAGCCATCTATTATAACCTAGTCCATCCCAGATTATAAAATCGGTCGGGGTGTGGACCGTTCAACCCGTGAAACGGTCCGAAAACAGACCCGGAACCGTACCAGTAAGAAGTAACTTGGTGACACAACTATCTTGACGATGATAAATTATTACGAGTGGGCTATCAAAACAAAAGGGTCTTTATTTCCGATTAAAATCGGATAGTTTTTAGACCGAAATCGTACAAAAATGGTTTGGATCCGAGCGTTGAGTCTTGAAATTTATTGACAAATTCAAAAGTGTTTGTTACCGATCTAGTTCTTAAAGGTTTTGGAACCCTCGAGGATGCAAACAGCAAGTGGAAAGTGAAAAAATACTAGTATTTGGGTTTTTCAAATACTGTGGCTGAATTCAAAAGACATCGACTAGCTTTGAAATCATAGTTTCTTTCAGTAAGAAGGATCTTTGAACCGGTTTTTGGATGTTAGTTATGATTCTTACTGATTTTTTTTTATAATATCTAATGTGCTGGTTTCAAAACAAAAGAAGATGTGAAGATATTAGTTATGTGCAATGCTGACTGAATAATTAAAAAAAAAAATACAATTACATATATCAAGTTAAATTTTGATCAAATCTGATAAATCGAGTTTAGACGCACTGTTCGAATAGGTCCAAGAAAGGAAACACTCCTCTAGCGTCGTGGAAGGTACTTTTCCAAGAACAATCCAACTTCTCAACATCCCTCCGGGGAAAACTAGGTACTTAGGAGGAGTTTGGCTTTGTTGTGTGTTGAACATCAAATGCATTCGGAGGAAAGGCAGGAAAAAAAAGAGCGCTGAAAAAAGGACACAATCCTCCTCCTTCGTAGGTAAAGAAATATTTAGAACGCTATTTCCGTAGAGGTACGAGAAAGTAAAGGTTCCGCCGGAATAAACCCGAATGGGTGGAAGTTTCAGTTGTCTTAATATTGAGTATTTTTTTAAGATTTTTTATAGGCTTGGAACCCACTATATCCACGATTTTAAAATGTGATATTTTTATTATTCGTAAATTTGTTTTTTCGTTGGAAAACATTGGATTTGATTGAAGATATTCTTTTTCTAAACATTATATGAAGGAAACTGTTCAATGGCACCGGGATACAACTAGTTGTGTTACCCTCGTTCACTCGGACATTTATTCGAGTATCCTCGACTGCACCTGAACCCATACAGCTTGGCACAATGGGTAGCCTCGTTCCCGTTACGGGGAAACATCAATCAGCATTTATCATAAGTCGATAGGAAGTGGTGATATTTCCACTACCTGAGAATAAAGGCTTCCATAATTCCTGCTGTCTCTGCGCTGTCCTTCTCGTTGATTGATGTCCCCATAACATAAAGTTACTCAAGATGCTACTACACTACAAACAGTAAGAGATTACTTTCGAAAAACCGATTATTACTAGCTGAAGTTATTCAGTTTTCTCTAAGCATGAAGACAACAATAAATTTAACGTCTGAAACTATCTATAGGTACTCGTTATACTATGAATCAGGGCCGTAGGAAGAACCGACTCATGGGGGGGGTTTTGGTGACTTATTTTTATCTATGATTTACTCAATACTGCACGAAAACAAAAAAAAACAAATTAGGTGTGTGACTATATGATTATTCATTTTTAAGTACTTTGATATTAAAAACTTTTGTATTAAATCGTTATTTTAGAAGTAGGAGATAATTATCATTAGATTTTCGGATCAAATTTGCTTGATGAAAAACCTGATCCTAACGGTGTGTTCGTAAATTGATTTTATCTATCGAAGTGTTTTTTCGTATCGATGCTGGCGTTCATAAATTTAATAATGAAACCTCATTCTACTAAATTTAACACAACACTTACCCTTACTCGAATATATGAAATTAGCAAAATTTTCACTATTGGTTTCTGAAACATAAAATGTCGAATTTTGGGCGTCCTTAATGTGTTAATAAGGTGAGAATGTTTTTTTAACAGCAAAAATTTTTCATAAAGAAGAATCAATTCCATAATGAAAATCGTGTGGATGATTTTTAAAATAAAATTAGGGTTTTCCGGTTAAAACAAATAACTTAAATTGAACCTTTTATTTGTGATTTTCAGCTGAACTGTGCTTAGAAACTAATTTTGATTGAAAATTTGAAATCTCGAAATTGAATTGACTAGCAATCTTAACACATTAAGTACAGCAAAGAAATCTATGACGAAAAACACCGAAATTCAGCATTCTATATCTCAAAAATCGCTGAATTAAATTTTACAAATTTAGCATTTTTAAGTTACGGCAAATCTTGTTTTCAGTTTTTTCGAAAAAAAATAATTTGCAATTAAATTCAGTCCATTTGAGCTTTACTTCAAAGTGTAAAAAGCACACTTTTGCAAGTGAAAAAACGAGATATCTCGTATTTAGTCCGCCATGTGATAAATTTATGATCTATTATGGAATTCCTCAACAATTTATGTTGAATGTAAAATTTATTTATCAACTTTTTTTTCTGAACTTTGAACCTGCATTCCGAATCTGAATTCTGAACCTGAATTCAAAAATTGCAAAATTTGAATCTGTATCCGAATTTCCATACGATTTCTGAAATGTACAAAAAATACGATTTCCAAATCTAATTCCAGATCAGAATTTTATGAGCCTAGTTTTTGAGCCCTCATTCAAGAATCTTTAATTTAAATCCTGTAGTTTAGGTTTAATCTAAATTTTCTATTTAAATTAATTATATTTAATATGTCTTGTGAATCAGCATTAAAATATTAATTTGCAATGATCAGAATCTGATTTTTTAATTTTGGATTGCCATTTTGAAGCTTTAAATGTTTGAATTTTATGTATGAATCATGTTTAAGAACTTCGAATTTAAATATTTCTCTTTTGTCATATTCGGAAAACTATTATCAAAATAGTGAAAATGCATATAATCTCGAAAAGCGTGATTCAAATTTGATGTGAAATGCAAAACCAAATTTGAACCAGAATTTCAAAGCAGCTTTTATTTCTAACTTCTTATGATTATCAAACTGAAAATCCATTATTCTAAACTGGATACAGAATCCGAAATACGAAAAAAGGAATACAATTTTGGTTATGGGAATTATGGAATCAGAACCTACGAAATGGGTTTAATTTAATTTAAAATTTAATATTCAGACCTGAATTTATATGAACAAGTGAGAAAATTTTGAAAAGTGGGATGGATTTTTGAGGTCTTGGCATTAGTTTTTATTCGAGATTGATAATCTTGATTCACCTTAATCTATTATTATAATTTGGTTCTGAATTTAAAATTTGGAGTGAAGAGTAGAATACCTCGCATGTTTTTTTGGATCCTCATGGGGGGGGTTTAACCCCCAAAACCCCCCCCGTTCCTACGGCCATGCTATGAATGATTCATCAATATTTTCGAACATCCATAAGTGGCACACATGTACCATTCAAATAAAAAGTAAGTATTATTGATGCACAATGAAGAACGATGCTCAACATGATTTATGAAAGGATCGCGTTTTTGCTCCACCCCGGGTTGACGCGAAACTTTTCCTTTGTCCTCTCCTTCTTTCATCAACGTCCTACAACCATTTCCGGAGACAATCCTTCAAATCGTATCGTTTTCATCATCGTCCTCATTAGGATCAGTGATGGATGGATCCCGGACAAAAAAGGCCGGAAGGCACATACGGTTCTAATGTACGTCGCCGTCTCGTTTGTATATGCTGAAATAGATACATTAGGGTTTGGATGGGCAACACGCCCACTCCGAGAGTAACCGTAATTAATAACTCAAACCTAAATTATTTGAGGACTCATATGGCGTTCTGTCCTTTTACATTAATAAATACAGCTTTGTGAAAAATATTCCTCCTCTTCCAAAAAAGCTATTATGATGCCCAAAAAATCCAAAACTTGAGCATCATCTACCTATTTACCCCAAAGAGAAAGGCGGCTTTTCTTCGTAAGCCTTCGGTAACCGGACTGTCTGCTAATATGTCAGGCTGATTGGTGAGGACACAAATTCGACCCCAGGATAAACGGGCTCTTGGTAACAGAATACGCAGATGAAAGATGACGATGTCCACTTTATGCTACGAAGCTGTGACGTTAATAGCTTTCATTGTGTAGTGAAGCACCAACTATATGTTTGAATGAAGATATTGAATTAAATTTTTTAATAATTCATCATTTATGTTTCGATTTTCATTTGATCATCGTCTGAGATTGCGATAGCAAAATGCTGAGTTGACATTTGAAAATCTATAAAGTGATTTTAGCTGTTCTCAATTTTATGAAGGGATACTTCCTCATTCAAAATTTCAAAGGCGATGTGAAAAACAGAAATGTAAATAAAATATTCAAGGAAAGATAACACAAGATCAAAAATGACAAAAATGACAAAAATGACAAAAATGACAAAAATGACAAAAATGACAAAAATGACAAAAATGACAAAAATGACAAAAATGACAAAAATGACAAAAATGACAAAAATGACAAAAATGACAAAAATGACAAAAATGACAAAAATGACAAAAATGACAAAAATGACAAAAATGACAAAAATGACAAAAATGACAAAAATGACAAAAATGACAAAAATGACAAAAATGACAAAAATGACAAAAATGACAAAAATGACAAAAATGACAAAAATGACAAAAATGACAAAAATGACAAAAATGACAAAAATGACAAAAATGACAAAAATGACAAAAATGACAAAAATGACAAAAATGACAAAAATGACAAAAATGACAAAAATGACAAAAATGACAAAAATGACAAAAATGACAAAAATGACAAAAATGACAAAAATGACAAAAATGACAAAAATGACAAAAATGACAAAAATGACAAAAATGACAAAAATGACAAAAATGACAAAAATGACAAAAATGACAAAAATGACAAAAATGACAAAAATGACAAAAATGACAAAAATGACAAAAATGACAAAAATGACAAAAATGACAAAAATGACAAAAATGACAAAAATGACAAAAATGACAAAAATGACAAAAATGACAAAAATGACAAAAATGACAAGAATGACAAAAATGACAAAAATGACAAAAATGACAAAAATGACAAAAATGACAAAAATGACAAAAATGACAAAAATGACAAAAATGACAAAAATGACAAAAATGACAAAAATGACAAAAATGACAAAAATGACAAAAATGACAAAAATGACAAAAATGACAAAAATGACAAAAATGACATCAATACTGATGTTATGAAATCGCTTGGTACATCTTTGTACCTGAAAATGATCACATTTTCATATGTGATGAAAGAAATTAGAGAAACATGAACTATCAAAGAACGAAAGAACATAAGCCGTAAATATCATGAAAATTTCGAAAAAGATACAACGGCTCACCGACAGGACTTGAACCTGCAATCTCCGCTTCGGTACAACGGCGCGTTAGCCAATTCCACCACGGTGAACGTGATAGAACCGGCGAACACGAGCAATCGAGCTCTGCCGATCAACTGCTGGACCTTCTATCGAAACACCATGTATATCCCGCATGTGATCTTTCCCTCTATTGATCTCTCTTGTTTCTCTAACCCCACCCATCGACTCGGGATTTTAGCCGAGCGAGCACATGGTCGATTGCTTCGGGTTTGCCGCAACTTACGGTCAGATGAAGAAGCAATCAGTGCCGCTCAAGGTTCCGAGCAGACCAGTTACACAGGGAGGTGTTGCTCTGTTGAAATCAATACTGATGTTATGAAATCGCTTGGTACATCTTTGTACCTGAAAATGATCACATTTTCATATGTCCTTAGTCCTGTCGGTGAGCCGTTGTATCTTTTTCGAAATTTTCATGATATTTACGGCTTATGTTCTTTCGTTCTTTGATAGTTCATGTTTCTCTAATTTCTTTCATCACATACAAAAATGACAAAAATGACAAAAATGACAAAAATGACAAAAATGACAAAAATGACAAAAATGACAAAAATGACAAAAATGACAAAAATGACAAAAATGACAAAAATGACAAAAATGACAAAAATGACAAAAATGACAAAAATGACAAAAATGACAAAAATGACAAAAATGACAAAAATGACAAAAATGACAAAAATGACAAAAATGACAAAAATGACAAAAATGACAAAAATGACAAAAATGACAAAAATGACAAAAATGAAAAAATGACAAAAATGACAAAAATGACAAAAATGACAAAAACGACAAAAATGACAAAAATGACAAAAATGACAAAAATGACAAAAATGACAATAATGACAAAAATGACAAAAATGACAAAAATGACAAAAATGACAAAAATGACAAAAATGACAAAAATGACAAAAATGACAAAAATGACAAAAATGACAAAAATGACAAAAATGACAAAAATGACAAAAATGACAAAAATGACAAAAATGACAAAAATGACAAAAATGAAAAAATGACAAAAATGACAAAAATGACAAAAATGACAAAAATGACAAAAATGACAAAAATGACAAAAATGACAAAAATGACAAAAATGACAAAAATGACAAAAATGACAAAAATGACAAAAATGACAAAAATGACAAAAATGACAAAAATGACAAAAATGACAAAAATGACAAAAATGACAAAAATGACAAAAATGACAAAAATGACAAAAATGACAAAAATGACAAAAATGACAAAAATGACAAAAATGACAAAAATGACAAAAATGACAAAAATGACAAAAAAGACAAAAATGACAAAAATGACAAAAATGACAAAAATGACAAAAATGACAAAAATGACAAAAATGACAAAAATGACAAAAATGACAAAAATGACAATAATGACAAAAATGACAAAAATGACAAAAATTACAAAAATGACAAAAAATGACAAAAATGACAAAAATGAAAAAATGATAAAAATGACAAAAATGACAAATATGACAAATATGACAAATATGACAAATATGACAAAAATGACAAAAATGACAAAAATGACAAAAATGACAAAAATGACAAAAATGACAAAAATGACAAAAATGACAAAAATGACAAAAATGACAAAAATGACAAAAATGACAAAAATGACAAAAATGACAAAAATGACAAAAATGACAAAAATGACAAAAATGACAAAAATGACAAAAATGACAAAAATGACAAAAATGACAAAAATGACAAAAATGACAAAAATGACAAAAATGACAAAAATGACAAAAATGACAAAAATGACAAAAAATGACAAAAATGACAAAAATGACAAAAATGACAAAAATGACAAAAATGACAAAAATGACAAAAATGACAAATATGACAAATATGACAAATATGACAAAAATGACAAAAATGACAAAAATGACAAAAATGACAAAAATGACAAAAATGACAAAAATGACAAAAATGACAAAAATGACAAAAATGACAAAAATGACAAAAATGACAAAAATGACAAAAATGACAAAAATGACAAAAATGACAAAAATGACAAAAATGACAAAAATGACAAAAATGACAAAAATGACAAAAATGACAAAAATGACAAAAATGACAAAAATGACAAAAATGACAAAAATGACAAAAATGACAAAAATGACAAAAATGACAAAAATGACAAAAATGACAAAAATGACAAAAATGACAAAAATGACAAAAATGACAAAAATGACAAAAATGACAAAAATGACAAAAATGACAAAAATGACAAAAATGACAAAAATGACAAAAATGACAAAAATGACAAAAATGACAAAAATGACAAAAATGACAAAAATGACAAAAATGACAAAAATGACAAAAATGACAAAAATGACAAAAATGACAAAAATGACAAAAATGACAAAAATGACAAAAATGACAAAAATGACAAAAATGACAAAAATGACAAAAATGACAAAAATGACAAAAATGACAAAAATGACAAAAATGACAAAAATGACAAAAATGACAAAAATGACAAAAATGACAAAAATGACAAAAATGACAAAAATGACAAAAATGACAAAAATGACAAAAATGACAAAAATGACAAAAATGACAAAAATGACAAAAATGACAAAAATGACAAAAATGACAAAAATGACAAAAATGACAAAAATGACAAAAATGACAAAAATGACAAAAATGACAAAAATGACAAAAATGACAAAAATGACAAAAATGACAAAAATGACAAAAATGACAAAAATGACAAAAATGACAAAAATGACAAAAATGACAAAAATGACAAAAATGACAAAAATGACAAAAATGACAAAAATGACAAAAATGACAAAAATGACAAAAATGACAAAAATGACAAAAATGACAAAAATGACAAAAATGACAAAAATGACAAAAATGACAAAAATGACAAAAATGACAAAAATGACAAAAATGACAAAAATGACAAAAATGACAAAAATGACAAAAATGACAAAAATGACAAAAATGACAAAAATGACAAAAATGACAAAAATGACAAAAATGACAAAAATGACAAAAATGACAAAAATGACAAAAATGACAAAAATGACAAAAATGACAAAAATGACAAAAATGACAAAAATGACAAAAATGACAAAAATGACAAAAATGACAAAAATGACAAAAATGACAAAAATGACAAAAATGACAAAAATGACAAGAATGACAAAAATGACAAAAATGACAAAAATGACAAAAATGACAAAAATGACAAAAATGACAAAAATGACAAAAATGACAAAAATGACAAAAATGACAAAAATGACAAAAATGACAAAAATGACAAAAATGACAAAAATGACAAAAATGACAAAAATGACAAAAATGACAAAAATGACATCAATACTGATGTTATGAAATCGCTTGGTACATCTTTGTACCTGAAAATGATCACATTTTCATATGTGATGAAAGAAATTAGAGAAACATGAACTATCAAAGAACGAAAGAACATAAGCCGTAAATATCATGAAAATTTCGAAAAAGATACAACGGCTCACCGACAGGACTTGAACCTGCAATCTCCGCTTCGGTACAACGGCGCGTTAGCCAATTCCACCACGGTGAACGTGATAGAACCGGCGAACACGAGCAATCGAGCTCTGCCGATCAACTGCTGGACCTTCTATCGAAACACCATGTATATCCCGCATGTGATCTTTCCCTCTATTGATCTCTCTTGTTTCTCTAACCCCACCCATCGACTCGGGATTTTAGCCGAGCGAGCACATGGTCGATTGCTTCGGGTTTGCCGCAACTTACGGTCAGATGAAGAAGCAATCAGTGCCGCTCAAGGTTCCGAGCAGACCAGTTACACAGGGAGGTGTTGCTCTGTTGAAATCAATACTGATGTTATGAAATCGCTTGGTACATCTTTGTACCTGAAAATGATCACATTTTCATATGTCCTTAGTCCTGTCGGTGAGCCGTTGTATCTTTTTCGAAATTTTCATGATATTTACGGCTTATGTTCTTTCGTTCTTTGATAGTTCATGTTTCTCTAATTTCTTTCATCACATACAAAAATGACAAAAATGACAAAAATGACAAAAATGACAAAAATGACAAAAATGACAAAAATGACAAAAATGACAAAAATGACAAAAATGACAAAAATGACAAAAATGACAAAAATGACAAAAATGACAAAAATGACAAAAATGACAAAAATGACAAAAATGACAAAAATGACAAAAATGACAAAAATGACAAAAATGACAAAAATGACAAAAATGACAAAAATGACAAAAATGACAAAAATGACAAAAATGACAAAAATGAAAAAATGACAAAAATGACAAAAATGACAAAAATGACAAAAACGACAAAAATGACAAAAATGACAAAAATGACAAAAATGACAAAAATGACAATAATGACAAAAATGACAAAAATGACAAAAATGACAAAAATGACAAAAATGACAAAAATGACAAAAATGACAAAAATGACAAAAATGACAAAAATGACAAAAATGACAAAAATGACAAAAATGACAAAAATGACAAAAATGACAAAAATGACAAAAATGACAAAAATGAAAAAATGACAAAAATGACAAAAATGACAAAAATGACAAAAATGACAAAAATGACAAAAATGACAAAAATGACAAAAATGACAAAAATGACAAAAATGACAAAAATGACAAAAATGACAAAAATGACAAAAATGACAAAAATGACAAAAATGACAAAAATGACAAAAATGACAAAAATGACAAAAATGACAAAAATGACAAAAATGACAAAAATGACAAAAATGACAAAAATGACAAAAATGACAAAAATGACAAAAATGACAAAAATGACAAAAATGACAAAAAAGACAAAAATGACAAAAATGACAAAAATGACAAAAATGACAAAAATGACAAAAATGACAAAAATGACAAAAATGACAAAAATGACAAAAATGACAAA
The DNA here is from genome assembly GCF_029784155.1 of Uranotaenia lowii. NCBI lineage: Eukaryota > Metazoa > Arthropoda > Insecta > Diptera > Culicidae > Uranotaenia > Uranotaenia lowii. The sequence continues at coordinate 11,609 of NW_026598975.1, forward strand.
AATGACAATAATGACAAAAATGACAAAAATGACAAAAATTACAAAAATGACAAAAAATGACAAAAATGACAAAAATGAAAAAATGATAAAAATGACAAAAATGACAAATATGACAAATATGACAAATATGACAAATATGACAAAAATGACAAAAATGACAAAAATGACAAAAATGACAAAAATGACAAAAATGACAAAAATGACAAAAATGACAAAAATGACAAAAATGACAAAAATGACAAAAATGACAAAAATGACAAAAATGACAAAAATGACAAAAATGACAAAAATGACAAAAATGACAAAAATGACAAAAATGACAAAAATGACAAAAATGACAAAAATGACAAAAATGACAAAAATGACAAAAATGACAAAAATGACAAAAATGACAAAAAATGACAAAAATGACAAAAATGACAAAAATGACAAAAATGACAAAAATGACAAAAATGACAAAAATGACAAATATGACAAATATGACAAATATGACAAAAATGACAAAAATGACAAAAATGACAAAAATGACAAAAATGACAAAAATGACAAAAATGACAAAAATGACAAAAATGACAAAAATGACAAAAATGACAAAAATGACAAAAATGACAAAAATGACAAAAATGACAAAAATGACAAAAATGACAAAAATGACAAAAATGACAAAAATGACAAAAATGACAAAAATGACAAAAATGACAAAAATGACAAAAATGACAAAAATGACAAAAATGACAAAAATGACAAAAATGACAAAAATGACAAAAATGACAAAAATGACAAAAATGACAAAAATGACAAAAATGACAAAAATGACAAAAATGACAAAAATGACAAAAATGACAAAAATGACAAAAATGACAAAAATGACAAAAATGACAAAAATGACAAAAATGACAAAAATGACAAAAATGACAAAAATGACAAAAATGACAAAAATGACAAAAATGACAAAAATGACAAATATGACAAATATGACAAATATGACAAAAATGACAAAAATGACAAAAATGACAAAAATGACAAAAATGACAAAAATGACAAAAATGACAAAAATGACAAAAATGACAATAATGACAAAAATGACAAAAATGACAAAAATGACAAAAATTACAAAAATGACAAAAAATGACAAAAATGACAAAAATGAAAAAATGATAAAAATGACAAAAATGACAAAAATGACAAAAATGACAAATATGACAAATATGACAAAAATGACAAAAATGACAAAAATGACAAAAATGACAAAAATGACAAAAATGACAAAAATGACAAAAATGACAAAAATGACAAAAATGACAAAAATGACAAAAATGACAAAAATGACAAAAATGACAAAAATGACAAAAATGACAAAAATGACAAAAATGACAAAAATGACAAAAATGACAAAAATGACAAAAATAACAAAAATGACAAAAATGACAAAAATGACAAAAAATGACAAAAATGACAAAAATGACAAAAATGACAAAAATGACAAAAATGACAAAAATGACAAAAATGACAAATATGACAAATATGACAAATATGACAAAAATGACAAAAATGACAAAAATGACAAAAATGACAAAAATGACAAAAATGACAAAAATGACAAAAATGACAAAAATGACAAAAATGACAAAAATGACAAAAATGACAAAAATGACAAAAATGACAAAAATGACAAAAATGACAAAAATGACAAAAATGACAAAAATGACAAAAATGACAAAAATGACAAAAATGACAAAAATGACAAAAATGACAAAAATGACAAAAATGACAAAAATGACAAAAATGACAAAAATGACAAAAATGACAAAAATGACAAAAATGACAAAAATGACAAAAATGACAAAAATGACAAAAATGACAAAAATGACAAAAATGACAAAAATGACAAAAATGACAAAAATGACAAAAATGACAAAAATGACAATAATGACAAAAATGACAAAAATGACAAAAATGACAAAAATGACAAAAATGACAAAAATGACAAAAATGACAAAAATGACAAAAATGACAAAAATGACAAAAATGACAAAAATGACAAAAATGACAAAAATGACAAAAATGACAAAAATGACAAAAATGACAAAAATGACAAAAATGACAAAAATGACAAAAATGACAAAAATGACAAAAATGACAAAAATGACAAAAATGACAAAAATGACAAAAATGACAAAAATGACAAAAATGACAAAAATGACAAAAATGACAAAAATGACAAAAATGACAAAAATGACAAAAATGACAAAAATGACAAAAATGACAAAAATGACAAAAATGACAAAAATGACAAAAATGACAAAAATGACAAAAATGACAAAAATGACAAAAATGACAAAAATGACAAAAATGACAAAAATGACAAAAATGACAAAAAAGACAAAAATGACAAAAATGACAAAAATGACAAAAATGACAAAAATGACAAAAATGACAAAAATGACAAAAATGACAAAAATGACAATAATGACAAAAATGACAAAAATGACAAAAATTACAAAAATTACAAAAATTACAAAAATGACAAAAAATGACAAAAATGACAAAAATGACAAAAATGAAAAAATGATAAAAATGACAAAAATGACAAATATGACAAATATGACAAATATGACAAATATGACAAATATGACAAATATGACAAAAATGACAAAAATGACAAAAATGACAAAAATGACAAAAATGACAAAAATGACAAAAATGACAAAAATGACAAAAATGACAAAAATGACAAAAATGACAAAAATGACAAAAATGACAAAAATGACAAAAATGACAAAAATGACAAAAATGACAAAAATTACAAAAATGACAAAAATGACAAAAATGACAAAAATGACAAAAATGACAAAAATGACAAAAAATGACAAAAATGACAAAAATGACAAAAATGACAAAAATGACAAAAATGACAAATATGACAAATATGACAAATATGACAAAAATGACAAAAATGACAAAAATGACAAAAATGACAAAAATGACAAAAATGACAAAAATGACAAAAATGACAAAAATGACAAAAATGACAAAAATGACAAAAATGACAAAAATGACAAAAATGACAAAAATGACAAAAATGACAAAAATGACAAAAATGACAAAAATGACAAAAATGACAAAAATGACAAAAATGACAAAAATGACAAAAATGACAAAAATGACAAAAATGACAAAAATGACAAAAATGACAAAAATGACAAAAATGACAAAAATGACAAAAATGACAAAAATGACAAAAATGACAATAATGACAAAAATGACAAAAATGACAAAAATGACAAAAATGACAAAAATGACAAAAATGACAAAAATGACAAAAATGACAAAAATGACAAAAATGACAAAAATGACAAAAATGACAAAAATGACAAAAATGACAAAAATGACAAAAATGACAAAAATGACAAAAATGAAAAAATTACAAAAATGATAAAAATTACGAAAATGATTAAAATGACAGTTAAGTAAAAAATATCAAATGTCAGTTTTTCGATCAATTGCTTGCCAGATAATTAATCCTTAACATGTTTAGCTCTCTTTTTTCGCCGATTGCATTCAAATGTTCTTTCTAATCAACCAGAAACTCAGTGTTATAGGAAGTGCAGACAAAAACCGTTGATGCTTTTTCATACTTTTTTTTTTGCTCAACCATCATTGGCATTCTTATTTGCCTCCATACACCGTCGTCGTTGCGGAAAAGTTCTACCTTCTTTGTTGTCTGGGTAACGAAAGTCTGCTCGACATGATCGCTCACTACCTTGTTTCAGTCGCGGAAACAGCGAAAGAAATAAACCATTACATGGGAAATTCGGTAAACAAACTTATTTAGTCACTCTGCGGGGAAAGACGACGGGCTCTTCCGCTTCATTCCCCGGATAGAGACAATTACATTGTTAGCCATACTCCGACCGGGACGTAACCAGAAGCTAAACAACCATAAAATTACCGCCAGCCACCCTCGCTTTTATCCTCTTACTGGTCCAGGCAATCGGTCTTAGTCAGACGAATTGGTTTTTGATTGCCACCGGTAGTTTGTCCCGTTTAGCTGATTTCCAGGAGCTTCTTGCCAGTCTCGTGTGAAAGTGTCCTTGCAACTGCAACTACTTGCTTCCTTCCGGACCGGCAAATGTGAAAATGGACCAGAACACGGACTGCCGGGGCACGTATTCGATGGTAATTTTTTTTTTGTGTTCTTCAAACGTTGCACTTCAGAGACAACACCGGGTGGTAAAAATGACAGCCACTCGGCTTCATATATGCTGTCCTTGAGTGTGTCCTTGGATTTTCCTTCAGTCATCGAATGTTAACCCCAAGAAGGGTTCTCTTTATGTAATCTCAGTCAGGATCAAACCATCTTTTGAATATTTCAATATCACGAAAAATCATTCCAGAGCACCGACAAAGTTAACTGATCTGAATATTTAAGGATGCTCGCCTTTTGATGTTGAATTTGCTCTCTAAATGGTATTTATGCACGGACATGAAATATTTGCCCAAGCAACACGAGTTGAAAAGTGATACTTTTTTTTCATTGCGAGGCCACCCATCCCAATCCCGGCAAGGCCAACGAGGAAGGTCAATGGTGAATAGTTGGGAAACGGCTGGAAAATGTGAGCTTTTCTGGTAGTTTCTTCCTGTAACTTTAAAATATCATTCATGGAGGTAAACAACTCCGATGAACTCGGCACTAAATGAATTAGGTTTTGCAAATTTTGTTTATTTTTTGATACGAGAAAATCCCTTATGTTAAATAAATATGAGACAGCAGCAGTCATTCCAAAGAAAATAATTCGAAAAAGCTAATCAAGTTTCATAATTATGCTGAGTGCTTGGCAAATAAATGCTATCAAAACTAGTTTTTACCGATTCCAAATAATTTATGAATGAAATGATGATGATTCTTCGTTGGTTTGTTTCAAATATTGTCAAGAAAAATTTGAATTCTTGATGTCATAGACTGAGTATCTTCATAATAATTTCTTGATCTGCCATTTTTAAACCATTCAATTTATATTTGTATAGCGATAGCGATCGAAGGAGGGTGACGAAAGAATGAATTGATATTTGTTCCAGCCGTATTAGTTCTCGTTAAATGCACTACCATGCACTTCTCTCAATTGGGCAATAGTGTATTCTTATTCAGCAGGGCTTAGCACCCATTTAATTTTCTGCATACAAGATGTACAGCATTTTTGTCTACTTATCGTTTTGCGGTTTACAAAATTACAAGATATTAGCATTTCGATCCCTTTGCTGCTGTTTACCACATTTACAAAAAACTGAATTTCAAACAAACCTGAAATGAAGTCGGTCTTTCATTTTTTGGTTTTGACTATTCTTAAGCTTCATTTTTTGGTAACATGACAAGCAGCTAAGAATTTCATGAAAAAAGTTATAACCATTTCAAAATAAAAAATCTGAAAAATTGAAAAATTATTTTAAAATAGCAGACTTTGCTCGCTAGAGCTTTTAATAATTTCATTAAATGTTTTTGCAAATGTTATACAAATCAATAAGTTTCCTGGCTATGCAAAGCAGTTTTTTGAGATTTTTTATTCTCATCCTACGGTTTCACAGCTTTCAAATAAGCAGTCAAAAACGCTAAAATTAAAATAAATTATTTTGAAAACAAAAATTTTGCATAACATGAATATCTTTCCTGGGTTAAAAGTTAAATTTGTGGTTTGTTCACATGAACTGTACTGCAAGAATCAAGGAATATTTATCATTCAAAAATATATTTTTTGGAACTTTCAGGACAGCTCAAGCGATTTTTTTAATTAAAAATTTTGATTTCCCGTACAAATTTCCATACAAAATTAATACTCGTTGCGCTAATTCAGGACTGGATGGATCGCATCCAAAAATTTTATTGCAATTTATGACTGCAAAAACAATTAAAAAAAAAAGTTATGGGAGGTGTAAAAGTTTAAGAATTTGAAATTTTCATACAAAGCTTGCAGCGGTCTTATGCACAGTGGTGTATAAAATTAATAGCTCCCAGGGATAAAGAAATAGACATTTGATGTCTTCAACAAAAACTTTTAGTTTTACATGGATCATATTTTGGTGTAAAAATTGTTGCCGAGGGATCCGATAGCGAGATAAAAATGCTAACTATTTTGTCATGCTTGATGCCTCATACTTTGATGTCTTCGTCATAGTTGTATATCTGATCAAAATACATAATTTTGTCGAATATGTCAAACAGCTTTCACATCACCCTAAAGAGTTACAGTCAAGTAAAAAAATAGCTTGAAAAATCAGTTTTTTGAATCTGGCATGTTGTAGATTGGATAAAATGGTACGCTGTTTTCGAAACAAAGTTTCAACAAGCCAAGATCTATAATTGGCTCATACATTTTGATGGTTTTATAAGTTTCTGAAGCTCTATAGAAAGCATTTAGTGTTTTTTTATTGGCAATTTTGGAAGGCTAACCCATCAAAAACTGCACATTTTCGCAACACCACCTTTTTTGTGATTATTTATGATGATAAGCGGAACCATTTCCATTTATAATTGGCGGGGAAATCTGTGGAACTAATAGAATTTTTAATTATTTGAAAGTTCTTTTTTCTATTTATAAAAATTACATGTTTTACGTAAAGAAACAACTTGGGAAACATTTAGTTTATTGATGAAGTGTTGCATTTTTATCACACATTTTGAATTATTAAACTACATTCTAATTCATTGAAGCTCAAAAAAATTAATGGAACTTATGTGTCAAATTTGGTAGAGCACTAAATTAGTATTCGATATCAGATACTGCCAAACCGGTTTAGTTATATTTCCTTGGGGTACCTCGGACTTTGTAATAAAGACAGAGGATTCAGCAGAACCATATTTTACATCCAATTTACGATCCGTTTGGTAGCTTTAGATCCACGCACACATTCGTTCGGAAAACCCCAATCGATGCAATTTTTTCAGGAGCGCATCGTGGTTTACAGAAATAAACACCGCCGAAATATCGATATACATATATCACATCGATTTGTTTGCATAGATATGCAGAAGGATGTAAAAACCATCAGGTTTGAAGTTTAGAGCGTTTGAGCGTTTAGATACAAATCCATGCCGGTTCTCAGAGAAATGCGAAACTTTTTCAGTACGCACGCCAGTATTCCATCCTGTCCGCCTGGAGTGGAGTTCTTCGAATTTATGATA
>NW_026598976.1:0-18758 GCF_029784155.1 Uranotaenia lowii
GCGATGACAGGAAAGTTCCAAGACAGACGTCGAGGGACACACGAAAGTGGAGCGCGGAAACCACCATTCAACGAGGGCGATCATGCAGGAATAGCTTCAGCAGAGAGGCCAGGAACATATTGCTGGAACTGTCGAAAGCAAGGGCATTTGTGGAGGCAGTGCAAGGAGGAGAAGCGAATTTTTTGCTACATTTGCGGGAACCCGGGTAAAACATCAACGTTCTGCGATAGTCACCCACGCAATCCACGGGCGGGAAACGAAAGGGGGAGTGCAAGAGAGGGGACTACAGCATTCCACCAATAGAGCCAGTTCCCAGTGATGATACTTTTAACGATCCATTTATGAAAGTGTGTGAGGTGAGAGTTCACCCAGAAACTTGTCCACACGTCAAAGTAAGGATCTTTGATCAGGACTACGATGCTTTGCTGGACTCGGGTGCTAGCGTCAGCGTAACTTGCATCAAAGACATAGCCGATAGAAACGGATTAAAGTTACACCCGAGCCCGCTTAAGATCGTGACGGCGGACAAGACAGTCCATGAATGTTTGGGGTACGTGCAGCTTCCAATCGAATTTCGGGGAACAACTAGGGTTATTTCTACACTGGTAGTTCCGCAAGTATGTCGCAAGTTGATTCTAGGCTACAATTTTTGGAAGTCCTTCGGCATTCAACCCATGATCGAAGGAAGAGATGGTTTTGAACGAGTCCCTATCGCTGAGAGAGAAGGTGAAAGGTTACCAACAGTTGACACGATCGAAATCACCCTATGTCCTGTTGAGGCGTTACCAGTTTTGAAGCAGACTGAACCGGATGAAAGTTTGGATATCCCAGCATTGGAGCTCCCGGAACCATCGAAAACAACACCTGAAACCGTGGAGACAGAGCACGAGTTAACTTCAAGAGATCGAGCTGTTCTTGTAGAAGCCGTCCGTCAGTTTCCGGTCACAACGGATCATCGTTTGGGCCGGACTACAATGCTTCAACATGAGATCATTCTGAAGGAGGACGCGAAACCAATCCGCCAACCTTTGTATCGATGTTCTCCTGCAATCCAAGCCGAGATGGATACCGAGCTAGAACGGTACAAGAAGCTAGATGCGATTGAGGAATGCACAAGCGAGTGGGCTAGTTCATTAGTCCCCGTGAGAAAATCTAATGGGAAGCTTAGAATCTGCCTGGATTCAAGAAAAATCAACGCCCTAACTAGAAAAGATTCATATCCGATGAGATCGATGAGCGATATTTTTCACAAGTTGGAAAAGGCGAAATTTTTCTCGGTCATCGATCTGAAAGACGCCTATTTTCAGATACCATTAAAAGAAGAGTCGAGGGACTATACCGCGTTCAGGACGAGTACGGGTTTATGGAGGTTCAAGGTGTGCCCCTTTGGGTTAACCAACGCTCCATTCTCAATGTGTCGCCTTATGGCCAGAGTTATAGGTTTTGACCTCGAGCCACATGTATTTGTGTACTTGGACGACATCGTCGTAGCCACAAGCACGTTCACTGAGCATGTTCGACTTCTGAAAATTGTTGCAGGCAGACTGTCCGGAGCCAATCTCACTATTTCGCTTGATAAAAGTCGGTTCTGTAGGAAACAGGTTACTTATTTGGGCTACCTACTAACGGAAGACGGTGTGTGTATCGATAATTCTCGTATCGCACCAATCCTGGATTACGCAAGACCAAAAAGCGTCAAAGACATTCGCCGTCTGCTTGGTTTAGCAGGATTTTATCAACGTTTTATCAGAAATTACAGCCAAATTGTAGCTCCGATTTCAGACCTCCTAAAGAAGACCAAGACAAGATTTGTGTGGGTTGAAGCAGCAGAACTAGCGTTCACAGAGCTCAAGGGTGCTCTTGTCTCTGCACCCATACTAGGAAACCCGGATTTTACTCAACCGTTTACCATCGAATCAGACGCGTCAGATAATGCTGTAGGGGCCGCGCTAACGCAAGAGGTCGAAGGACAGACGAGGGTGATAGCTTATTTCAGTAAGAAGCTAAGTAGCACCCAAAGGAAATACGCGGCAGTTGAGAAGGAATGTTTGGGAGTGCTTCTAGCGATAGAACACTTCCGGCATTACGTCGAGGGAACGAGGTTTAAAGTCATCACTGACGCGCGAAGCTTGCTTTGGTTGTTTACGATGGGGACGGAGACCGGAAACGCGAAACTGCTTAGATGGGCTTTGAAGATCCAGTCGTATGATATTCAGCTGGAGTACAGGAAGAGAAAAGCGAATATCCTGCCCGACTGTCTTTCGCGATCGATAGATGTTATCTCATCAACAACCTTGGATGACGAGCATCGAGAACTGGCTGAAAGAATAAAAAAGGAACCGACGAAATATCCCGATTTCAGGGTCATAGACGGAGAGGTCTGGAAATACGTTAAAGCCAACGGAAGGGTTGAGGATCCACGCTATCAATGGAAAAATTACCCTGCAAAACCGCAACGAATCGAGATTATTACTCAAATTCACGAAAAAGCGCATCTTGGAGCAGAGAAGACCTTGGCAGCAGTTAGGGAACGATACTTTTGGCCATTGATGACCTCCGAAATCAAGAAGTTCTGCAAGTCTTGTTTAGTCTGCCAGACGAGCAAGGCGACTAACAAAAACACGACACCTCCGATGTCGTCGCAGAAAAAGATAGCGGAATACCCGTGGCAGTTCTTAACGATGGACTACGTCGGACCATTGCCTGTATCTGGAAGAAGACGAAATACCTGCTTATTGGTCGTAACGGACGTGTTCAGCAAGTTTGTAATCGTGCAACCGTTCCGTCAAGCAACCGCGGAATCACTTGAAAGTTTTGTCGAGAATTCCCTGTTTTTACTTTTTGGGGTACCGGAAGTTGTTTTATCGGACAACGGAGCTCAGTTCGTATCAAATAGGTTCCAAAACTTGCTTCAGAAATACGGCGTTACTCACTGGCGGACGCCTAACTACCATCCGCAGGTAAACGACGCGGAAAGAGTGAACCGTGTCATCACGACAGCGATCCGAGCATCGATCAAAAAGGATCAAAAGGAGTGGGCAAACAACGTCTACGAAATAGCGAATGCTGTAAGGAATTCTATTCACGAGGCTACCCGTTATTCTCCGTATTTCGTTCTATTTGGTCGCAACATGGTTTCCGACGGACGCGAATACCGATCTATTAGGGATACGACCGAAGGTAGTGGGCAGTTGGAACCGAAAGAGAGAGAGAAATTATTCGAAGAAGTGCGAGAAAACCTAAAAAAAGCTTATAAAAAACATTCCACGTACTACAATCTAAGATCCAATGCTAACTGTCCGACTTATTCCGTAGGGGAGAAAGTTCTCAAGAAAAACACCGAGCAATCGGACAAGGGAAAGGGGTACTGTGAGAAACTGGCCCCAAAGTACGTTCAAGCAGTTGTCAAGCGAGTTGTGGGAAGTCATTGCTATGACTTAGATAACTTGGAAGGGAAAAGATTGGGAATATTCCACTGCAAGTTCTTAAAGAAGCTTGCAGATCCGTCTAAAAATTGATGAGGTAAAGCTATGTAATCCTATCTGTTAGGCATGACGAGATACCATGACATGAATGCTCTGGTAATTAAAATATCATTCACCGTAGTGAACGATAATTCATCGCGAAGTTCTAAGATAGCTTCTCTTATTTTAAAAAATGTTTCAGCTAACTAAGCGTTCCCTTCGACACGAATTTAAGAGCGAGTTCCGCGGTTCTACTGCGAGAACGATGACCTTCTATCCACAAAACTCGGAGTCGGAATGACGTTGAAGAGGAGTACGAGAAATCGGAAGCATAAAGCGTGAGTTCGGCAGTGGGGAAAACCGAACGTTGATCGCGGTAAGACTCAGAAGTCAAGCAAGTGCGAGACAATGTTGAGCAAGAATAAGTAAGTCGAGCAAGCTGCGACATGGTTTAAAATCAAGGAAAGTGGTCTTAGAATGACCGCAAAATGAGATAAAGAAACCACAAAACATCAAGATCATACCTAAACCTAACTCGGCTCGAAAAAAAAAAAAAAACCGGTACGCGTACGCGACGATTGTACATTTTGTAAATAGTTTTTGAAATGAGATAGAGGTGGCAAATCTTGCATCCGCTCATTTTCCCTAACCTTAGTCCTAACTTTTTCATTTACCTCATCTCATTGTTCTTTTTAAATTCATATTCCTTTAGTAATGTTAGTTTTAGTGCACATTCTTAACCTATTGTTAGTGCTAAAATTATTGTGGTATTTTTGTATCCACTTACATTGGGCTCTTCCCTTACGATCTAAGATTACAATGGGTCCTTATTGAATCTAACATCGAGTCCTTATTGAATCTAGGTGGAAGATTTAAGTGTTGTATATATTATTGAGTTTAAATTTATAGTTTTAGTTTTTATATCGAATGAGGGGTTGAATATTATTTATAAATATTATTTTAGTTTTTATAGTAACGTTTTAAACGTGGAGTTGGTGAAAACCTTATCTGCCACGTTAGATTTAGGCAATTTACAGTGCCAAATGGGGGGCCAACAGGCAATCGGGAACCATCCAATTGGGTGTTCTAAATTGAACACAAATGCGTGGCTCACCATTGTAGCGGTTTTATTGCCACGATTTGTCCATCGGGGATCGGAGTCCTCCATCCAGGGCAACAACAGAGAGTCCGGAAAGCTTTTTCATTTTGCACCGATCTTTGCCAGTTCAACATCCATTCCGAATCGTCTCACGAATATCGTCGGGTGGAGCCCAGAAGCAACAGCACATCGCTGGAGGAATGACAGGACAGCACCATCAGTTGCTCTTCACCACCGGCCACTTCGGATGTAGTATGGGAGACGTTCGGGAGTGGGTGGTACACCTGGGAAAACCTTCGTCTGACTGCACCTAAAAAAAACAAAGGAAAGAATTAGTAATAGTTCTAAAACTGTTACCTGTGGAGCGAATACGGTTTCCTTTTTGTTTGCTGGTAGTCGAAAAGTGTCTTCAAAGGGGGTCGTTAAATTGAGCAGCAACAGCGTTCCTGTTTATTTTGGCATCAAGGCGGTCAGTTTGAAGAAGCACCACGGAACTTCTGACAACTTTGTTCGCACAGAAGACGCCCGAAAAACCCGTTCCGGAAGTCGCCAACGATGTTTGCGATGTTCTTCGCTACACTTCAGCCGTGAACAGTGAAGCATCGTCATCTACAGCAGCTACCTCCAGCACCAATCTTTTAGCCAGTCGTTCGTCACTTGAAGTCGAAATCTAGAAAAGAAAAATTGCTTTACTCACCGGAATCAAGATTATTTACGGAATAGAATACTATTTTACAAGTTTAAAGAACTTTTTACGCCTAAATACGGGAAATAATAATTAATTCGCAGGACACATGAAAACTTCAGCACAACTGTTTTGTTTACATTCGCTTTTAATGCCTTTCGACTCGCCTACATGGATCGCTTAGTTTTGCGAACGGAAATTTTAGCTGTTCGTATAGGGATGTGCAGTACGCAATTTTTGGGCGCTGAGTAGAAGTTTTACAAAAATTTTATGTTGAGAGTATCATTTAAGTGTTTGGTTTGCCAAACTTAAGTTTGGAGTAAGAACACGAATGATGTTGTGGTTTCATTTGGCAGGATATCATTGATCGGTAAAGATACTGATGTTAGAAATCTGCCTATAAGGTATGATTGCGTTCACTGGTGGTTGTTACTATCTGAGTAACAAGAGCAGATGAGTTTAGGATGTTTCTTTTAGTTGATTAATACAAGAAATATTTAGTTGTGGAATTGAGCGGAGATACATTGATCGGTAAAAATACCGGTGTTATAATTCTGCCTAAATGGTGTGAATGAGCTCGCCGATTGTTGTTACTAGCGGAGTGACAAAATTAGGTGATTTAGGCAAACCCTATATACAAGGAAAGTTTCCAACAAAGAGTTGGAGTAATCAAGTGGGGATTGTTCATTATTGGGTTTATGGAAAAACGAACAAAGCGTTGATTTGGGCTCTGATGAAGAGAGCGTGTGATCTACGGCATCCATGGGCGGAGGGGGTGTTAAAAAGCGAAAGTTTACTTTTCATAGGGGTGATCCTAAAAGAATTTGTATCTTTTTTTTTTTTTGTAAATAGTAGGTTGAAATTCAAAGTGTACATAGTTTAATAGGAAAAAAAATTAAGTTAGATTTCACCTTACGAAAATTTGGTTTTGCTCCGAAAACCAAATTTTCGTAAAACAAGTCCGGTGCTATGTAGCGGTCGCACCTTTAATTTTTTTTCAATTCTTCAAACATGTTTATCATCGAATTGGATGCGCCTTTTAGTAGGCAACGACTTTGATCGATTCGATGCCTTTGTCGATATTTGCATCGAAGGTTGAATGCTAGACTTATTCGCTTCATGGCGGATCCAGTAAGTTACGCGATAAGCTTTTGAAAGAAGAAGCAAAACCCGAATTCACAGCAGAGATGTTAAAATCGCGAGTCTACATACTCGCACTTTGCCCTTCTTTGCAGAACGATTTTATTTCGTTAAACTCAATCTGCAATGATGCTATCTAAAGTTCAACTCGGAAAGCATCAGGAAGTAAGCTTCGGGTAAACTCGGCAGGAGTAAACAGCAATCGGGGGAGAAACATCAGCGAAGCAAACGAACAGTTCAGCGAGTTAAAGAAAAAATCGTTTTCGTTCGGCAGCCGAACACATCAATCGGACAACGCATGGGGGCGTGGCTAAAAGTGATAGATACAAGGGAACGGGAAACGAGCGAGAGAAGGGTGCGAGGAATGTTAACTCGGTCCGTCGGGCAACGATCGCTCGTGAGCATTCGTGTACGGTAAGCTTCGTTCTGTTGTTTCATTGGTGTGATTTTATTCCTGCGAGGAGGGGAAAACATCAACTCGGAACTGTTCTCTTCGTTTTGTGTGCAATCACGTCATGATTGGAACGAAGATAAAATCAATCTGCACACAACAAGTTAAACTCGGAAAAAATCAGCCGAATGATTCTTTCCGAGGCGAGTTTAAACACCGCTGATTCACAGTCATGAGAACGAGCGACGATCTTAAATCGTCAGAACCCCGAGCTAATTCTAAAGACTTCGGGATTAACGTATATCCGCTTGGGGTCAACGCCCGATATCACTTTCCCTGAACTGAGGGAACACACTACCAATCACTTAGATCTGATAAGTGATCGCGTGTGGAAGTGGAAATAGTTCGCGAATCGTTTTGAGTTTTCATTAAAGGTAAACGTGATGTAGTGTAGAACTAAGAAAAATTCTAACTTCTTTTGTTGTAGCTTCGTCTTTTAAGCTACATTTTGCGAGCTAGGGCCGAAATATTTAGTGCGTGCCAACAAAAAAGATAGGTAAAAGACGTGCGTTTACTCACCGTGCCCGTGCATGTGCTAACTGCGTTGCCGTACAGGCCACCACATTATTTCGCCCGACAGCCACTTCGAGACGCCGCAGCCAATCACAGCAGATCACCGCAGCGGGTTTCCGTCAACTACAACCCGCCGGGTGCCCGACATCACCGGCAACCGCAAGAACATCAGCAGCACCAACGTCAACATTCGCTGTCGGTGTTCCGCTTCACCTTTTGAGCGTCAGCAACAACATCACCAGCAGCATCGATTCTAACACCAACACACGCTCCCGTCGAGGGTTGAGCCAGGCGACCGAAAGGGAAACACAGGTTTGGTCAAACACCCGAAAGCAATTGGTGAGTCGTTCTCAATCCCGTTATTCCGTACCTTTTCTTCACAGCGCCGTCCCGGGCGGACATGGCATTGCCACTGTAACCGGGCTGCAGGGGGCACCTTTTTTTTAAACACTCCCGAGATAACACGAATTCGTTTTGAAACCCGCCGAAAACTGAATTTTCCGTTCTAACAACCGCACCGAATCGAAAACAGCACTAAAACGTATACGTAAACAGAAATGTTTCGGTCATAGATGACGACCGAAACATAAACAAATTTTAGCTGTTCGGTACAGTAAGCGCTGAATTTTCGGAATCGTCAATTGGCCCAACGCACTGCACGGAGGTAGTAGAATGTAGATAGAAATCGCACGCACTAGAAGAGAGAGTAGTCAGGAAAATGTACATAGTTTGTAAGAGCAAATGAATGAACTACTTATTTAAAATGTTACTACTTACCTACAATGTTATTACTTACCTGAATAATTAGTAGTACCTGAAATGCATTAAATTGAATTATTTGTACCCAACCATGCATTGTTGAATACAGTATCCAATTGGAGTTAATATAGTCAAATGATTATAAATCTCGCCAAAGAGTTTGAATTCTATTATTTCTATATTCCATCACAACGCGTTCCGTGTTCAAGATTTGAAATTTGAATGTTCCTAGATTTTTGCCCTTCCACGACCGTTCGCTTGTTGGTGATGGGAGTTTGGTAATCCAATGATGAGATTGTCAGGCATGGGTGGTATCGTACCGAACGTTTTTAGGATTATTTCTAGGTACTGAGAATTTTTGAAAGTGTGTCCGAGATTTTCTCGAGTTTTATTGGCTTGCCGATACGGAAGTCAACCTTTTTCGATCCTTCAGCAGATCGTATAATCTTTACTGGACTCGCCCTGAAGTGAGTCTCAGCCGGGCAATTCAAATCGTGGTGTGCTGTCCCTTATAGGGTGGCGCTTAAGCAGCATGCTTGCTTCGGGTCGTTCAAGGTTGACTACAAAGTAAGAGCAGATGCGTCCGTATAAACGGTAAATTTTGATCCTTCTACGTAACACCTGAATTTTTCTATCGATTTAAGAACTGCAAGGGCCTCTTTTTCAGTGGCACAGTATCGTTGTTGGGTTGTCCCCAACTTTTGTGAGAAAAATGCGATAGGTTTTTCGCCATCGTCGTATAGCTGGGTTAACATCCCTGCTATTGCCAAGTCACTAGCATCACAATGGATACAAAATGGTCTGTGAAAGTCAGGGTTCGTTAAAATAGGGGTACTAATTAATAGCTCCTTTATTGTAACGAACGCTTTCTCAGCCAAATCGTTCCATTGGATGAGTTTTGGTTTCCCCTTGAGAAGATCTGTTAGGGGCTGTACAACTGCACTGAAGTTCGCAATGAATCTTCGGTAGTAGTTGCACATCCCTAAAAATCTTCTCACGGCTCGGAGTGACTTGGGCCTTTCGTAGTTAACGATGGATTCGACCCTATCAGGGTTTGGCCGTAATCCATGGTTACTAAGAATGTAACCCAAGTAACTAACTTCGGATACACAAAACTTAGACTTGGTAATGTTGATTGATAAGTTGGCTACATTTAATCTCGAGGCTACTTCGCGGAGTCGAGTCAGGTGTTCCTCGAATGTGTCGCTTACCACGATGATATCATCGAGGTAAACGAACACAAACGGCTCCAACTCACTGCCGCCAAGTACCCTGTCCATTAAACGAGCCAACGTTGCTGGACTATTCACAAGGCCGTAGGGCATCCGTCGGAATTGGAAAAAGCCCCGACCTAATACAGAAAACGCTGTATATTTTTTTGATTTTGGATGAAGGGGGACTTGTAAGAAGGCTTTTGATAAGTCGATTGTCGAGATAAATTCGCAGGGGCCTAATCGGCTCAAGATTCTGTCGGCATGCGGAAGTGGATACGAATCCCTGACTGTTACTTCGTTGAGTTTGCGGGCATCAATGCAGAGTCTTACAGTGCCGTCAGCTTTGTCAACTGGAACCAGTCTTAATGCCCAGTCACTGTAAGATCTCTCAATGATCCCGCAATCCAACATTCGGTTTAGTTCAGCATCAATTTGCGTTTGTCGCTTTGGTGATACCGGAAACGGATTGATTCTTACCGGTGGTTTCTTTTTCGCTTCTTCGGTCAGCTCGATTCGATGACAAATCAATGGGGTAGCGTCAAGTTTGTCGTCAACGGCAATTTTAAATAATTGTTTCACCTCTTCCAATTCTAATAGTTGTTCTCGAGACAACTGTGGTGCTTCCTGTGGACAATCAACTTCTTCAACTAAGGTGGCAAGCAGTGAGGGTACAATCCCAAATGTGTCCCAAAAATCGGAACCAAGCACCAAATTTTGTTTCAGAGAGGGAATGACCAACAAACTCACCATCTTGGTCAAACCGTTGAATGTCACAGGGGCATTCACATAGCCTGAGACTTCTAAACATTGTCCGTTTGCCGTTGCAACATCTAGGGATGTTTTATGGACTTGAAGACGACTGGTTTCGATCACATGTTCGGCACCTGAGCCTAGCACGCTTCTATTTGCGCCACTATCGAGAAGACCAACAATCGGTAAGCCTAATATCGACACTTTGGCAAAAGGGCGACCATCTTTTTTTAAATTTAGGAGCAATTCGTTTACTTCTGTTGGATTTGATTGGACATAATCGGTTGGATTGACCATTTGGTATCCCAATTGGACCAAATCAATGGAATGGTCAGTATTTTCTAAGGGTTTTTCTAGGTTTTGAGAAACTGCTTGCCCTTTCAAGCAGTTTTGCGAAAATTTTTTGAACAAAATGGACAGTTGTTGGTCTCGAAATTCATGAAACCACATCGATGGCAGAAAATATGTGCAGGCCGGTTACAATCTTTATGGTGATGGCCCTTGAGCCTACAGTTGTAGCAGATACCTTCGGGTAGTGGAGAATATTGGGAAAGTAAAAGTTCCAAACCATCAGGAGTGGCCGCTTTCTTCAAGGATGTTTCCTGAGCTGTCTTGTTTGTATCTTTATACCCTCTTTTATGCTTCATTTCTTCATTTCCGGAGTCAATTTTAGAATTACCATAAAAATAGCGAGACTTTTGATATTTTTCTGATTCGATTCGCGTTTTTGGTTTCGTTCCGGTACAAATTTCATTAACTTGGTTACGCATTCGCGGGTTTTCATCGACCGTTTGAAATTTATACCAAAACGTCGCGTCTAACTGTCGACCAAACGTTTTGAGATCGGCAAGATTGTCAATCTTGGACGCGATTGCGTATCCCCGGTAGTCGGATCGCATGTTTCGAAAAATAATTTGGAATTTTCTTTTCTCCGTGAGACGTTTAGTAAAACCGTTGAAAATTTTGATCATTTCAGTAAGATAGTTGTGAAACTTTTCTTTCGGGCCCTGTTTTCTCGCAATTGCGCGCATTTCACTCGCGTGATCGTGATCGGGAGAAAGAAACTCATTCTTAATTTCGCGGACCAATTGCTTCCATGAAGTAAACTCCTCATTTTCAATCCCGGACATGAACCACGTTTTCGCGGGGCCTCGAAAGAGGTTAATAGCTGATCGGAAAAGCTCTTGTCGAGAAACGTTTTCGGAATCCGCGGTAAACTCAACTTCACGCAAGAAACCCATCAAGCCTTGGCCGTTATCCTTGCCGTCGTACCAGAGATTCCAATCGGAAACTGGCCGGCCTCTACGCGAACGGTAAAACTGCTGCGGCGATCTCTCTTCGCGGCGTCGAGGTTGGATAGGTCTAGCGTCAGAATCCGATTCTGAATCCGTATTGTGAAAATCGGAACTATCGAGAAGGGAAGGTAGGTTTTTGGTTTTTGTTCGGAGTGATAATCGGTTTACAAATTGTTCGTTTTCCTCGGAATCCGATATCCGGTTTCGCGACACGTTTCTAACGGTTTTTTGAATTCGCGGTTTATTGCTAACGGATTTTAGAATTCGCGGTGAATCTGGTGATTTTTCGCCCCTGATACTAAAACCGATCGCTCCTTCCTCTTCC
This sequence comes from Uranotaenia lowii, assembly GCF_029784155.1. Lineage (NCBI taxonomy): Eukaryota > Metazoa > Arthropoda > Insecta > Diptera > Culicidae > Uranotaenia > Uranotaenia lowii. Next base: position 11,696 of record NW_026598976.1, read on the forward strand.
GAGCTTTCGATTTCAGTTTCCCGATCCCCTAAACATTCATTTTCAGGATTTTCCGGTTCCGTTTCAGCATTATTCTTTTTCTTGCTGTGTACTTTTCTCTTGGGTTTTGACTTAGCGTTTTGTGCTAGAGTCAACTCTGCTAACGAGCTCGCAATGTTAGCCATCAAAACTGATTGTGCTTTCTGGAGTGATGCAAACGGTGAAAAAAAAGAAATAATTAGTGGTATGAATAAGGTTTAGCAATTGCTTCGGTAGCTTTTACTTTGCTCGAAATCAAGCAAAGCAAAAGCCCAAAGCATTTGCTTAGTTTGGTATGAATAAACGTTTGCTTAGCAGATGTGTACTAAACTCTTAGAACATAGCTTTTGCTTCGAAAAAAAGAGCTATCCAACCAGCAGAATCTGAAATTTTCTAAAGTAAAATGAAAGAAGACGATAAAAAAATTGAAAAGTACGGCTAAAATAGCCATGAAATCGACGGTGCGGGTGGTGGGTGTAAGAACGATCGGAAAAATTTAAGTCAATACATGCTCGTATGTTGATGTTTGAAGAAAATTGAATATTGTCAAACAAAAAATTACCTAGCTTTATCATTTATCATAAGCTCTCCCACACGTTTTCGGATCGGGATAATCCGATATATAAAAAAAATAGGCAATAGGCGCGCATCTTAACTTAGATGTTTTTTTTTAATCTTTGAATTATAAAAAAAATTATATAAACTTGGGAGATCTGAATTATGTTTTTAATTATTACAACTTTCTTCCAACTTCAAGCCGATTGGGACTTCTTCCACTGTAGCCGGATTTTTTTAGTTTGAAATATTTACTAATTGATTTGTTTTGTTTTATCTTAGACGAATCATTTCATACAAAGACAGAAATATGAAAAAGTTGGGTTATCACTTCGACTGTTCTTTATCTATGTTGAAAATGCCTTTTTAAATTGTATTGAAGTGTAATATTGCTAATTTTATAAATTCATGACGTTGTTGAAGAATTTGTTTATCGGAAAAGTCTGCTACCGAGCATGCTTAGAAAATAAAGTAATTGCTAGGAGATTTCTCGAGCGATTGCTTCAGATTTGGGATTTATTCATACCGAACTAGCTTGTTCTAAAAGTAAAAGCTCCTGACTGAGAAAACAGCTGTCAGAAAAAACTTTATTCATATCAACCGAAGCAATTGCTTTCTGCGACTGCTCGAATGCTCGATTTAGTTTAGCAAAAGCAATTGCTAGGGGTTTTTCATACCACCTAATGTTCTCTCTAATTGAAGCTTGAAGCCGGTCGAGATCTTTCAAATCGGCCTCAACTTCCGCTATTTCCAGAACTCTAGTGCATCTCACATAATAATGTGCTAGCCTGGTTCTGAGGGTATCTCGGATACCATCAAAAGGTATTCTACATTCCAACAAATCGATTAAATGTTTAACTTCTCTGTCAATTCGCGCAATCTCTTCGTCAACGCTTTGGTTCGAACGAGTGACATCTATATCCGGATTCGTTTCGTTTCTTTCTGTTTTAAGACGATCTTTGAGACGTCTCATCAAAGCTGCTTTGGAATCCCTTTCAGTGCACTCTACTGCTCGGATAATTAGTTCATACCCCGCGTAGCAAAGATCATAATAATAATATGACCAAACATTGATTTTCAATTTAACAATGAATTTCAAAGTAAAATCTCATTATTTAAGAACCATTTCAGATCATGATATTACCACAAGTTTCGAAGTGACCTTGAAATAAATAGTTTATTCATGATACTTCATAATTACCAAATACACGAGAATCAGCATATTACAATAGTTTTCTTGTGATGTACAATGTCACAGTGTTTTTCATGGTAAAATTGAAATCCAAACGATAACAAACATTGGTAAATTTTTACTCCTTTTGCATATTTATTATTTTTCGTGCAAAGACAAATTTTCATTCAACGCGAGCCATTTTTTTCGGATAGTTTTGTCGCGATTTTTCTCGGATTAAATCTAATTTTCGGACAAGTTCTGTTTTGCGGGCACAGCTGGGATTCAACCGGAAGGCATAGGCACAAACCCCGGTGGTCTTGGTGAGTACTTTTGGTGCGCATTTATAGTAAACTTATTTTTTATTGAAAATTATGTCTTTTCAGGGGCAGATGAAGTTTCGCTGCTCGAGCCTGAGATGTGGTTGGCATTATTGGCTGAATTGGAAAAAGTTCCGGACTCTGGAGTACAACGCAAAATGAAGAACTCGCTCAACTTCGGGGCCTGGGGCTTAAATAAGCGGCCTCCTAAGTTATGGTTACAAAGGAGAAAGCTCACCGAGATACCGGTAGAAATATAGGAATAGTGGAAAAAGTTGCAAAGTGAGTGTAGATATTTAAAACATTTCCAAAATAAAAAACCATTTTGAACAAATAAAAATAGTCCTTTATAACTAGAAAATGTATCCTCCGAAAAGAAAATTAAAAATAACAAATTCCAACCATGACATTTTACGGTACCGGGGGTTTTTACATAATATGAATAAACATTAAAGTTTATGATAATTGAAACGATGAAAATACTATCAAAGACAATGAGTTCCACGGTTCCCATTAGAAAAACTGGAAGGTGTAATAACCATGAACTAAATAGTTTTGTGTTTTCAAATGTATGGGAAAAAATTGATTTTTTCATGGTTAAGTTGCTTAACAACCCCCCTTTTTCATGGTCATTTTTGCCAAAACCATAAATTTCATTGTTGATAACGATGAATTTGACAATGCATTCAAGGTTTCATGTCCGATGATTTTTATAGTGCCAACCACGAATTCCACGGTACTGTGAAAATGAAATTCATGGTCTTTTCACGATGTTTTTCTATTCGGGACATTATCTCCTCTCTATCTAAATGATGAACCATCATATTTCGGTATAAATTCTCAATTTCTAAATCCATTTCGAAAATCAAATTTGGGTTCGTTTCTGTTAATAATGTAATAATATAATAAATCGGGTAAATATTGAGTTTTCTTAGAATAGAAGAGGGACGTGAAAGCTTCTCTTTGCCTTCTACCTTCTAAACTCTAACTCATAAAAATGTTCTAATATGTTCTAATCAACGAGGTCGTTAATTAATTGTAATAAAGTTTCAGTCAGAAAAACTAGACTCGTGCAACAAATTGTCAGCAAACATATTTTCATAAATCGAATATTCGATCGTTTGGAGAACGTTTTAAAAGTCTAAACAGGAACTGTTTTTATTCCTTCCTCCCGGGGTTTGGGAAGATGTAACCGTCGTGAAAAATTTATTTTTTTTTTTTTTGCGGGCGCCAATTGTAACTCGCGGTAGCTCAGCGGGTGGGTGATTCAAAATAGGGGTGGTTTTTGTGGGATCTCTTGAGACTCAGGGTCGTATGCAGTGGGATACACAACGGGCTGCTTCCTCTTGAGCTCCAATTAAAACTCAAAGAGGGATGTCCATAAAGCGGGGAACAAATCAATGCTACAAATACGAGTGGTACCTCGCATGTTACCAACCGGTGTCGGACGATACGAAAATAATTGTTTGACAATTGTCAGAGACCAAAATGCAGAACTTTCAGTGGAACATCTCAGAGGGAGGCATGGGACAACGGGAATTTTAACGATCAAGCAAAAAGTGGCTGTAAATCCCACCAAATAAATACTAACACAGGCGGGCTAATTTTACAAATTACAATGCTGTGGTTTATTGATAGCATGGGCCCTAAATATGAGACGTCACTATTTTTTATACTTGCGGTTTTCTTCGTTTGATGTAAGTGCAGTTTTGCAACACTTTTCAAGGCTCCGGTCTATGCAGATTATTTGCTCCGCAGGCAGCTTCTTCGGCAGATTCGAACCCGTTTCGGCGTCCCGAAACGGAGTCAAAATGTTGTTGATACCACTCGGGTTGATGCCTCGGTTGTTGCGTGACCTTGAGTGAGGTTAGGTCGTCGGTAGGACGTTGGATTTTTATGTCCTTTCGCTGGCCGTTTTGGTTTTGACCCCGACAGCAAACCTACGAAGTAGACCGGGAGCTTGAGCTGTGAAATACAAAAGAAAAAGGCCCTCTGGACCTACACGGAGTGATTACAAACCTGTGACGTCATACTTTTTTTTACCACGTGTTTTGTTACAATTATTATTTTCACAATTTACAATATACATGTATGCTTTTTACAAATTTTACCTTTTTCTATGTAGCTTGGTTTTAATGTGTTTCACAGTTTCTTGTTGTACCGTTTTTAGGATTTTTAGCTGTGTAATATAATAAAGATTGTTTTATAGAACACATAACCGCATGTTTTTTTCACATTTTCCAAGTATAACTTTTTACTGTTACCTTTTACACATAAAACGGTATAATGTCTTTTAACTTGTTGCTTGTTATAATTTTTTAACTTTAGTTGTAGCGGCCTAGTATAGAAAGACTTAATTTTAGTTTTAATTTTAACACAACTACCGCATGTAACGTACTATTTTCGCTAACACCTCTTTTATGCATGTTAGACACTTTTTAATTTTCCGTTTGTATCGACTAATAGCTTTTTATTTGTGAACGTCTCGTTTTGTTTAGCTTTTTTAACCTGTAATTTAGTAATTTAATTTAGTTTTCATCACACCACTTTAACAAATTCAACTTTTAAATTTACTCTAAACTCTAACACACGACGCGCACTACTTGGCTCTGGGACGTTCACGAACGGAAAGACCTGCACTTGCTAGGCCAACATGTTAGCAAGTTTTACAAAATTCATCCAACCGTCGCACCAACCATTACGTCATCAACTTTATTGGACGTGTACGACGTTGATTGGTCGATAACACTTCCTCGCAGTAACAAAAAAGTGTTCACCCGACGCCCCTGGGCATCTCTCGGGAGAGAAGTCTCCGCGTGCGGGATTATGGTTGGGAGGTAAAATGGACGGAACCCGTGAGCGACGATTTGTTTTGGCGAGTATCTCACCAGGGATGTAGTTGAATTTAAAAATGGGTCGAAGAAACATTTAATTATTTGAAGTAACGAACGGTTACAAAGTATAGGTCCAAATGACGACTTAAAGTTAAAGTTACATAAAATTTACATCTGATTAATGATTTCTTGATAATCTTAAAACACTTCTTCGAAAAACATTCCGCGAATCGTCGAAGTCGAAGAGTTCGGAAAAGCGGTTGAACGTTTTCATCACACCGATGAATGCACTATTGGCTCCATAGTTGTTCAATCGAATGGGAACATACAGTTGAAGGTCCTGGTTTCTCAGTCCATGAGGTCTCACACTAAGAGGAATAGCTTCTAGTAGCGTAGGACAATCGATACACGATGTCAGTAGATCGGCGACAAAAGAAGCTCGTGTTGCATTTCTTCGGGCTTGAAGAGTATCCATGTCTATAAGACGACATCGATGTTCGTAGCTTGGCATGTGGAATGGGTCTTGCCAGTTAAGGTGTCTGAGGGCATAACGCAAAAAGCGCCTATGGATGGCCTCGAGCCGCTCATTACCGTTCTGGTAGTAAGGACACCAGACAGCTGAGGCGTATTCGAGGATGGATCGAACTATGCTGCAATACAGGCTCTTCAGGCAATACACGTCCTTGAATTCCTTGGCCACTCGGAATAAAAATCCGAGGCTTCTAGAAGCTTTATCGACGACGTAGTTCGTATGTGTTTTGAATTCCAGCTTACGGTCGAGTATTACGCCCAAATCATTGATGTGGTCCACCCGCGCAATGGACTCATCTCCTAAGAAGTACTTCGCGCAAAAAGGCTGCCGTCTTCGTGAGAAACTGATGACTGCACATTTACTGCGATTCAAAGGCAGGCAGTTGATGTCGCACCACTTTGCGAAAAGATTAAACTGGTTTTGCAGAAAATCAATGTCGTCCTGACCGTTTGTGGCGTAAAACAGTTTAAGATCGTCAGCATAACAGAGTTTCGGGCCGTTAAGGAGTGTGAGCACATCGTTAAAATAGATTAAGAAGATAATCGGTCCTAAGTGACTACCTTGGGGCACACCAGAGGAAGCAGAGAACTGGCTGGAGAGAGTGTCTCCAGTGCGAACTGTCAATTTACGTCCAGTTAAGTAACTGCGGAACCAGCCAAGTAAAGGTCCGCAAAATCCTAAGCGCCCAAGCTTACCAATGGTGATATCGTGGTTCACCTTATCAAACGCTGCTGACAAATCGGTATAAATGGCGTCGGTTTGAGACTTAGCAGCAAAACTTTCGTGTACATAGGAGGTGAATGTCAACAGGTTAGTTGTCGTAGAGCGTTTGGGCATAAAACCGTGCTGATCGATTGAAAAATTTTTTGGGAGGAAGACTAAAATTTGCTGTATCGTTTTCTGTATCGTTTTTTACTGTTTGGCAAAAAGCCAGCAATTGTAGAAAAGATTTGTAATCGTTCAAACTTTAACTTTAGATGATCAGTTAAGTGTAGCGAGTATGTAACTCAGTTGTTTAGGTGCTAAATTTAGATTTAGCTATTTTTAGAACAACCATTAATCAAACAATTTTTATTTATCAGCTTCAAAACTTTGACGAAATTTGAGCGACTCAATACGCCTGATCATACAAGAATTTGCCAGAGCAAAACAAAACCTTATTAAATCATTGTTTTATGCAATATGCTTTTCAGCATCAAACAAGTTTTATTAAAAATCTCTAAATAAGAATGTAAAATTTTGAACCTTCGCACTGGTCGGTAGATTGATGAGAGAAATTTGACGTTTGAAAGATTTTTTTCGTTTTTATTCAGTCTTCCTCCCCCAGCTTGTGACAGGTAATCGTTAGAGTGCCTATAAGAAGAGTGACGACAATGTCAAAATTGGAATAAGCGATGAGCTGTCAGTGTCATTCCAAACGAACAAATGACCTGTCAAATTCAGCCTTCTCAGGCAGAATTTGACAGGTCATTGGTTCGTTTGGAACGACACTGACAGCTCATCGCTATTCCAATTTTGACATTGGCGTCACTCTTCTTATAGGCACTCTAGTAATCGTAAGTGCAAGTTCACTGGTGTTGGAAAAAGTGGTAGAAATTTTGACATTTTGAAAATTTCACCATACAAAAATGTT